>NC_066362.1:109065256-109307756 GCF_013377495.2 Cygnus atratus
TGACAGGCTGAGAGAACTAGGCCTGTTTAGCCTGGAAAAGAAAAGACTGAGGAGAGACTTCATTAATAAATTAAAATAAATAAATTAATTAATAAATATCTGAGGAGAAGGTGTCAAGATGATGGAGATAGTCTCTTTTCAGTTGTTCCCAGTGACAGGACGAAAGGCAACAGGCACAAGCTGGAGCACAGGAAGTTCCAGCTGAATATGAGGGGGTACTTCTTTACTGTGAGGGTGACAGAGTACTGGGACAGGTTGCCCAGAGAGGTTGTGGAGTCTTCAACTCTGGAAATATTCAAAATATCTACCTGGATGCCATCCTGTGCAATGTGCTCTAGGTGACCCTGCTCAGCAGAAGTGTTGGACTAGATATCTTCAGAGGTCCCTTCCAACCTCAACCATTCTGTAGTTATTAAAGAGACATGTCAGTGTGTCACTAAATGACAAGGTGTAGTGATGGGACTCAGTAGGTCAGGTTGATGGTTGGACTTGAGGATCTTGAAGGTCTTTTCCAACCTAGATGATTCTAGTAAAACAAACTTTCTAAAAAGACATTTTTTCCTCCATAATTATACTTTTTGTGTGTGTGTGTGTGTTGTATCTCTAAAAGATTACCTCTAATAAAATTTTACCAGGCAAAATTCTTTGCTAGAAAGAGGTACTCAAAAAGTTTGCAGCCAGTTTAGCAGAAGTCTTGGTCTCCTCCTTCCTATTGCATTATATGTCACTCAGACATGAAACTGAGCCATTGACAGTGTACAGCATGACTGTAGATTAAAAGTCACCGTGCTAGCCTACAAGTTTCAATTTGTTTGCAGATCTTCTTTCAGGAAATACATTGTTAGAGCTCCCAGTTAAATAATGATGGTGTAAACACTTCCAATGCCAAATATACTCTACTACACACTGAAAATAAATTGATATTTTTTCCCTGTATTGTGTTCTACTGTGTCTGACACAGATTGTTCCACCTGATAACATTATCCAAACTTTTATCTCTTCCTTATTACTTACAATCTGGAAGAGAGAAAATGATAAACAAAAATACTGTAGAAATACATGAAATCCCTTATAGAGTATATCTTTATGAATGGCAGCAATGAGACCATCCCTGTCCCAGGAGGTTTACGATACGTATTTTTTTAAGAGGACTTTACGATAAAACTTTGGCCTTGTTCAAGTCAAAACTTCTTTCCTCCTCCTAAGATTATACATTCTTTCTGTTCTTTCTTTATTTTGTGTTTGACCTTCTAATGACAGTTTACATAAAGCTAAGCATCTGCATTGTTCCACTGAAATCAGCAGAGCTACCTCCGGTCGCATAAAATAAATGATCTGAATTTTTGTGGGATCAGAGTCTCACTTGAAGAGAACTGTTCCCTACACAAGGAATGTTATCTTCATATGTGATGTTTAAAGTATGCATGAAGTTGAAAACATGTTGTGGGCAAACTATTTCTAAAGCTAATTGCAGTACATGTTAGCCAATTTGAATAACAATGATGTAATGTGGAAAACTAAACAAACATAATACTTACGTTCTAAATAGGGGCAATGTATTTGTAAATGCCTATCTACATTCATATTCAACAACTACAAAACAAACTTAAAAAATGTTCCTTACCCTAACTTCCTATTTTAGCTACTTCTCCCACCTTTTTTATTTCTTTTAATAAACAGTTCTTATTGTCGGGTCTGTGTTTATATGTATTTTCAAGAAACCTAAAGTATTTTGACCACAAATATGATATGCAATAACTTTATGATGCCATTCTAATAAAGAATAGCAACATACTTCTTAATAGTAATTTATATACTAAGATGTCCTATGTGTATATATACATACTTAGACATACATGCATATATGCGTGAAAACGTGTATTTTCCTTGTTAGATGATTGTATATGCTGATGATTGTACAAACCACAGAAGATGCATACATATATCTTTACTTTCAGGAGATCATTTAAGTGTAAAAATAAACAAGAAAAGATAATTACAGTAATGATTTTAAAAACATGTAAATTCCAGCCTCCTTTGATTTTTACTTATATATATATATATATACATATTATTTTTTTCCCCAGCTCATTTAAGCACAGGTTTGTTTAAATACAAACTGTATTTGTTCTCTTCTGTCAGGCTGGTCACAAGGGCTGTTCTCAGTAAGAAAACACCTGTGTAAACCCACACCCCAGACCTGCACCCCATAGGGTACTTCTGTGCTGTATGTGTCTAAAGCAGTCTCAGTAACACTAGAAATACTACAGGCCCCCATACCATCTCTGGACAGGTTTTCTAGCACTTATCCTACTCTCTACTGCTTTATTTTACACAGCACTCTACTGGACAATGAGGACATAGATATAGACCTGTTATTATTAACATTGGTCTTGTTATGGAATTGGCCTATTTGCAAGGTTCTGAAAAGATAAGATATGGAACAGGAAACTCTAGTGAGAGTTACTCATTAGGAGAGGTACAATCAGCAACAAACCACTGTCCTGGTCACTTTTCTTATCCTGTTTCAAGAGCTGGCACCAACTCTAAAGGATTTGTTCCTGTTTATGCAGTAAATGTGATGGGTCAATAGTCTTATTTCCAATTTAGAGAGGCCTGTTGAACCAATTCACAACTAAAATGGAATGCCCAAATTTGACTTTCAGATATATCTTCTTGACGATGCCTGAAAGGACTACTTATTCAAATCTTCCCAACACTGTTTCTCAGAATCAGAATCACAGAATCGCAGAACGGATGAGGTTGGAAGGGACCTCTGAAGATTAACTAGTCCAGCCCCTCTGCCTAGCAGGATCGCCTAGAACACATTGCACAGGGTGGCATCCAGGTGGATATTGTGAATATCTCCAGAGAAGAAGACTCCACAACCTCTCCGGGTAATCTGTTCCAGTACTCTGTCACTCTCACAATAAAGAAGTGCCCTCTCATATTGAGCTGGAACCTCCGGTGCTTCAGTTTGTGCCTGTTGCCTTTCGTCCTGTCACTGGGCACAACTGAAAAGAGACTATCTCCATCATCTTGACACCCTCTCCTCAGATATTTATATACATTAATGAGGTCTCCCCTCAGTCTTCTCTTTTCCAGGCTAAACAGGCCCAGTTCTTTCAGCCTGTCATTTTTCGACAGGTACTCCAGTATTCTAATCATCTTTGTAGCCCTCCTCTGGACTCGTTCCAGTAGTTCTGTGTCCCTCTTTTACCAGGGAGCCCAGAACTGGACACAATACTCCAGGTGTGGCCTCAGGGACAAATTAAATATCAGGAGCAGTACTCATAAGGACTAATTAACTTCTATATCTTCTACTATAGAGTCATACAATCACGGAATCATTTAGGTTGGAAAAGACCTTCAGAAAACTGATGGATTAAAAGTGAAATATAAAGTCAAATTAATTTATTATTCAGCAACTTAAAAAACTATATATAAAAATTTTTGGAGTACAGAATCACACAGAATGGTTTAGGTAGGAAAGGATCTCTGAAGGTCATTTGGTCCAACCTCCCTTCTCGTGCAGAGGTACTTACAGTAAGTTGCCCAGGACCATATCCATATGGCTTTTGAATATCTCCAAAGAGGGACACTCCACAGCATCTCTGGCAATCAGTGCCAATGTTCAGTCACTCATGCAGTAGTGTTTCCTGATATTCAGATGAAACCTCCTGTGTTCCATTTTGTGTCCGCTGCTTCTTGACTTGTTACTGGGCACTGGTGACATGAAAAGAGCCTGGCTCAATCCTCTTTGCAACTTCCCTTTAGGTATTTATATGCACTGACAAGATTCCCCCTGGGCCTTCACTTCTTCAGGACAAACAGCCCCAGCTTTTTCAGCCATTCCTCATAGAAGAGGTGCTCCTTTCACCATCTTAATAGTGGCCCTTTATTGAACTCTTTCCAGTATGTCCATATCTCTTTTGCATTGGGAAATCCAGAACTGGACACAGTACTCCAGGTATGGCCTCATCAGTGCTGAGAAGAGGGGAAAGAGCACTTCCCACAGCCTGCTGGCAGTACTTTACCTAATGTAGCCCAGGATACCATTAACCTTCTTTGTGTTAAGGACACGTTGCTGGCACCTGTTCAGCTTGGCGTCCAACAGTAATCTCAGGTCCTTTCCTGACACACGTCTTTCCAGCTGGGTTGTCCCCAGCATATAGTGGTGCATGGGGTTGTTCCTCCCCAAGTGCATGACATTACACTTCTCCTTGTTGAAATTCATGAGGATAACAGTCCTACATGGGTATTCATCAGTACATAAATAAATAAGAAGTGTTGTTTAATATATTCCAGTAACTTAGGTTAAATATGTAAACAGAGGTCACTGAACTGCAGTTTAATCTCTTTAAGAAGACAGAATATATTCGCTTATTGCAATTTAGTGTTAGAAATAGTACAATGTTTAATTGCTGAAATGAAGTAGTTGTCTATATGCCCAAATTTATCACTTTTGCTTTCTTCTTTTTATATGTCATTTGCCACAAAGTGGGCCCACAGCTGGATTACCTTTTACACTACACTACACACCAGTAGCCCTACAGGACCTATTTTAAATAAGCCTATGGGAAATCCAGAAAACTAACCATGTAAGAGTTACAGAAAACTGACCTCTTTCTAAAAGCAAAAATATACTTTTGCCAAAATGTCTTCCATTAAAACTGAACGTCTACCATATCCTAGAGATCTGCTTACTTTGGCTGTAGTACATGTACCATTCTCTATACTTAGCACAGGAAATACAAGTTACAGAAGCAATTTTAGCTGCTGTGAATGATACTTTAAATGTCAGGCATTTCATGTCAGGAATGTTGTGATGATCTTTTGGAAGAAGGACAGATGAAAGACTTACCTTGCAATTAAAGTCAATCTTCTCATGCATTTATTCAAGAAAAGTGAACCAGAAACAAACAAACAAAAACAAACAAAAAACTCCTTCCACAGAGCTCAAGTGAATTAAACATCAATTCTGACAGAATTTCAGAAGTTCTACAGTGGCAATAATTACCTAAAATATTTTTATGCTAATATTTATAGAAAATATTGCCCCTGATTTTTGTTTTCTCTGGGCACTCCAAATATAAGTTGTTCTAAATACGAATTCCCCTTTGAATGCATACAAAACTGTTGTGGATGGAACATATTTTTCAGCTTCTTGTGAAATACTCTTGGACAGCAGTATCAAAGGTCATTCATTATTCTTCTTTATGCGGCTGAGTGAGAAAGAAAATGTAAAGTGCAAAGTGTAAAATCAAACATTTTCTATAGTTATTGAAATAATTGTTAAAAAAAACAGAATATGAACTAAATAAATATAATCCATATTGCAATTTGTCAAATCACTGGATTCTCAGAAGAATTAAAAAACAAAACAAAACAAAACAACAACAACAACAACAAAAAAACAGAGAACAGCTGTTATGTTTGAACTTTTGTGGGAAAAGAACACTTTGTGTATTCTCAATAATTTATGTCTTTCTGAAGCCCTTTGGATGATTTATGTTAAAGATGAAACATAGACTGAAGTTAGGTGGGTTCAAGTTGCTATATGAAAACCTACCAAGCAAAGCATAGAGAATTCCATAACTCTTTAATGTAATGGCTTTACTCCCCTCACAAGTGATGAAAAAATATGAAGCTACAAAAACAGACAAACCTACAGAAATGCAAACACAAAAAAGTATCTTCTCTATTTTGTCTTCTCAAATGCCTTCCAGTGGTCCAAGATCGCTACTTGCACCTCGGATCCATTACTAAATAAATACATTATCAGCATTGCTCAAGTCAAATCTTTCTTGCACCTAAACAATTTATTTCTAATATAAATTCACATGTTCATACAATCCTGACCTGGGATGTGATAGCTTGTTTCAACTCATTTCATAAAAGCATCTGGTGGACAAAAAACTGTAGGTGGATACTTTATTAAAACTGTTTGTATGGGTACAATCTCTCTTTCCATAGTTATAAATGTACATCCACTTCTGTAGATAAATGCCAGATCACTGCGTGACAAATCCATCTAATCATGGACATAGCTGTTCGTTTGCATAACATGCTCTTTTGCACCTGCTGGCAGTTACATTGAGCATCAGGAGGAAGATTACATTGAGAATGTAGATCAGGTATACAGAGAAACTGCTGAGTCTGGAAACCTTCAAAGTGAATGTAGCCATCCCTATCTCCTCCTGCTCTCAGGACACTTTAGGGTTCCAACAGAACACCAGTGTCTGAATGCTCTCTAGAGACAAGCATAGGATCCTTTGGGGCTCTGACTTGACTGTTTGGAGTACTTGTGCAACCCTCTAATCTGCTCTGTCTCTTGGTTATCCTATCATCACAAAAAAAAACCACAAAGCTAACTCACTCATATGGGATGTTGCTTCCTTGGCACTTTTCTGTGATCCCCCCGTTGGAGGCTACTTATCAATCAGAATTAAATTCAAAGCTACATTCTCCCAGTGACTCAGAACCACCAATAACCTCTTGAGACTATAGTAAGGTCAAAAAATATATACTCTTTACAGCTTAAATGAAAGTGTCTTTTCACTACAAATAAACTTCCCAAATGTTAGTACTGCCCATATCTCCATTCTTAGCTGTTTATTTGGACGTACCAGGAGAGCAATAGACAATTGTTTATTTAAACTTAATAAAACAATATTAGATAAATAAGAAAGAATTGTTTCTACAAGTATTTTTTTCCACATGCTAAGAATTTCTTAAATATTTTAAAGGATTTTTACTCAATCAGGATCCAAGAAAAAGATGTAGTCACTTGCAAATTGAGTAAGGAAATTCTGAAGACCATATTAAAGAAATAAGGACTAACTGACTTTTGGGCAACATAATTGATATCCTGGCTGGAAAATAACAGCTTATTGTCCTAGAATAGGGTCCAACTGAGTTACTGTTTTCCCTTAATTCCATAATATTTTAGAAAGAAAATACATTGCTAGGTTTATTTGTGAGAATTCCTGATATAGAAATGGGGTAATGATGTGGCAATTTCTAAATGTGGTATTGAATTGCTGCTGGACAGATATTGCAAAATATTGATTATTAACATTTATCAGTTTATTTATTTATTTATTTATTTATGCCTCCTTTTTATTTGTTCTTTAATTTCCTAATAGCAAAGTTTATTGGCAGGAAAGAAATGTTCACTACTGCTTATATTTTAGAAATGGTCAGAGCAAAGATACATAGTTATCCTCTCTATGCCTATGTATTGCCAGTAAATAAGCTTTGGTACCCAATTCTGTCTATTTGCAGGCCTCATGTTATAAGTGTCATACAAATGTATAACAGGAAAGGATATATAAAGTGTTTACCTCTGCTGTCATTGAAGTTAATGACATGTTTGTACTGTTAAAATGGGGGAAAAAATAAACCTAGATGAATAGTGCAGGGTAATAGGCTTTTGGAGATTAGATTCAACTCCTGATGAGCTACTCATATACTGAAGTGGTTAACATTGAGTAATATATAATAAGGCTGTATATTTCACATTAGATTTCAAAAGGAGTTGGGGAATAAATTCAAAGGTTAAAATTGCAAAGGGCTAGTGAGACTATCATTCAGCTCTCAGTAATGTGATAACACTGAGGAATTACTGTAACACTGTGTCCACTGAAAGAAAAACTAAAAAAAAAAAAAATAAAAGCAAACAAACAACAACAAATCAACATCAAAAAGCAACAACAACAACAAAAAAAGGACTATAGGAGAAAATAATTGCTGATCTTTGAGAAACTTAGGAAATTTACAATTTGACTTAAAGAATTTACATGTAAGTATAAAAAGGCAGCAAAATGAATAATAGAAAGCATAGATATCCTGCAAGCCAATTATACTAAAACATTGAGTCAGATCATACCAGGAGAATGGACATGAAAAGAAAAGAAACATCCTGTACTTTGCACATAAATTGGCTGCCACATTTTTCAGTAGATGGTTGCAAATCACATTTCCACTGTTCTAATTGATCTTAGAATGCTTCAAATAAACACTGTTTTACTAGTTTCTTGAAACCTTAACAGAATGTTTTTCTCTAGAGATCAATTGTCATGGTGTCTTCTACCAAGATATGCTTGAATGGGCAAAATAAAACAAACTAATGAGTTACTAGAACTGGATAGCACAGACAAGATCCCTTCCACTCTTCCCACATTCCACATGTCCAAATAAGAAAAGTACCTACAAGACATTAAGATAAAATATGGGAATTCCTATCCCAATTTTGTTTATTTCATTTCCTCCTCACTCCCAAAATTAGAAATAGAAATATCTTCCTTGAACATACTATCTGCTCTGGATTTATTTATTTATTTATTTATTAACTAATATATATATATATATGCATTTTTAGAACTCAGTGAAAATAATGTAGCTGACATGATATTTGGCATTTTGATGAATGATCTCTTTCCCTCTGTATTTTTTTTTTTTTTAACTGGAGGTAGTGTTAAATAGCAAATGAATATATGATCAGAGAATTGTTTTTCACTAAATTATCACGGAACAATATATAATCAAGGGCTTTTAGTATAACATAAAATCCCTCAGATGTGGTGGGGGAAATCTTTCTCGTAATGCATGAACACCAGTGAGTAGGCTACATAGGTCTGTTAGCGGCAATAATTCCATGCTCACAATCCTCCCTCCATCACTTCCTCTTCTCAGTCTTCTTCCACTTGTCTCATGCCCTGTTCCAATTACCGCTTCAGTGTTGATAATAGCTGCAAAGAAAAGAGTTGGAAAAGTACCCCCACTTAAAGATTTGTTTCTTAATGAGTAGGATATTTGAAAAAAAAATCAAATTGCAAAATGTTTTATGCAACTCATTATTGTTGGTAAACTGACAATGAAAAATCTCCAGTAGAATACAAAGAATTTCAGGGCTTTGAATTTCCAGTTAAGACTACTTTCTGAGATCCTACTTGGTCTTTCAGATCTGCTCTGTTTTGTTCTGTTTGATCTCTGCTACACTGTGACACAAAAACATTGGATTTTCCAAACCTATTGACAGCTTAACAGTCAGTTAATTTACTGTAATTCCAAAAAGTTGCACTTCGGCACTATTTGTTGTTTTTCTTATAATCCACAGGAAAACTTTGCAGCTTAAAGGAAACCTGAACAGAAGATGATCATAAAACTATCAATGAGATTTTACTGCAGAGGATTTTACTTTGAAGACTTTTTATTCACAGTGTTTGCTCATTATCATTTTGCTACATTGACACACATCTTAAAATTAATAGCTCACTCTTATACACACTTGATAAAACAAAGACTTACTTAAATATTTTCTTACTGAGGAACTTTGTTTGAATGAGTAACTACTTGTTTTGAAAGTTATTTGAAACATGAGGACACTGAACATGGAATTACTACAGTAAATTAGCTAAATATGCTGGCTACTTGCCATTAAACACTACATTAAAAGAACAAGAAGGTGGGATACTGTATATGTACAGAACCTAGAATATAGTTCCTACATGATGTTAAGAGAGGCTTTTCAATTAATTTAACGAATGGCAAGAGTGGTCAGCCTTCCTATGTATAGGTCAGAATGTCCAAATTTCACAACTGAAATCTGATTCTATGAAATCACCATGTTGGCTAGATTGTTTCAATTCAGATCATAGAATCATAAAATCACAGAATCATAGAATGGTTTGTATTGGAAGGAACCTTAAAGGTCATCCAGTTCTAAACCCCCTGCCATGGGCAGGGACACCTCTCTCCAGACCACGTTGCCCAAAGCCCCATCCAACCTGGCCTTGAATGCTTCCAGGGATGGGGCATCCACAGCTTCTCTGGGCAACCTGTTCCAGTGCCTCGCCACTGTCACAGTAAAAAAACAAACAAGCAAACAAAAACAAACAAACAAAAAAACAAACAAAAACCTTCCTTATATCTAATCTAAATCTACTCTCTTTTAGTTTAAAGTCGATCCCCTTATTCTGTCACTACACTCCCTGATATAGAGCCTCTACAGCTTTCTTGTAGGCCCCCTTTAGGCATGGGAAGATCTCCCCAGAGCCTTCTCTTCTCCAGGCTGAACAACTCCAATTCTCTCAGCCTGTCTCCTTCATATGAGAGGTGTTCCAACCCTCTGACCATCCTTGTGGCCCTCCTCCAGACTTGCTCTAACAGGTCCATGTTGGGGTCCATGTCTTAAGTTGTGGGCCTCAAAGCTGAATGCAGTACTCCAGGTGGGGTCTCATGAGAGCAGAGGGGCAGAATATAACCTCAGCTCTCTCAGCTGTTCGTCATAAGACTTGTTATCTAGATCCTTCACCAGCTTCTTTGACATTCTTTGCATATGCTCCAGCATTTTGATGTCTTTCTTGTAGTGAGGGGCCCAAAACTGAATGTAATATTTGAGAGAGAGCCTCACCAGAGCAGAGTACAAAGGGACAATCACTTCCCTATTCCTGCTGGTCACACTATTTCTGATACAAGGCAGGATGATGTTGGCCTTCTTGGCCACCTGAGCACACTGCTGGCTCATATTCAACCAGCTGTCAACCAATGCCCCCAGGTCCCTTTCTGCTAGGCAGCTTTCTAGCCACCCTTCCCACAGCCTGTAGCGTTGTATGAGGTTGTTGTGCCCTAAGTGCAGGACCTGGCACTTAGCCCTGTTAAGCCTCATACAGTTTGCCTCAGCCCATCGGTCCATCCTATCAGATCCCTCTGTAGAGCCTTCCTACCCTCAAGCAGAACACTCGTGCCTAACTTGGTGTCATCTGCAAACTTACTGAGGGTGCACTTGATCCCGTTGTCCAGATCATTGATAAAGACATTGAAGAGAACTGGCCCCAGTACTAAGCCCTGGGGGACACTACTAGTGACCAGTCTCCAACTGGATTTAACACCATTCACCACAACTCTTTAGGCCTGGACACCCAGCTAGTTTTTAACCCATCGAAGCATACACTCATCCAAGCCATAAACAGACATTTTCTCCAGCAGAATGCTGTGGGAAACAGTGTCAAAAGCCTCACTGAAGTCTAGGTAGACCGCATCCACAGCCTTTCCCTCATCCACTGAGAATGTCACCTCATCATAGAAGGAGATCAGGTTCGTCAAGTAGGACCTGCCTTTCATAAACCCATGCTGACTGGTCCTGATCACCTGATTGTCCTATAAGTGCTGCATGTTGGCACTCGAGATAATGTGCTCCATGAGCTTCCCTTGCACTTAAGTCAGACTGACTGAGTTGAGTTTAGCTTTGGAAAATACAATGGGTGTCTTTAAGAACAGCACAAAACTATTATTAGAAAAAGCAGCACAAGATATTTTAGAAACTGGTAACCAAGATCTTGAAGTCTTGAGATACTACTTGGGATTTATAAATATGTCGTACAGATCTGTTGCAGTGATATTGAAAAGAAAGGCAGCTCATATGCATATATATTACTCTAGACAAAAATTCACCCATGCAAACACAGATGAATTGTTATCATTTACCCCCGTAGCAGTTATTCTAGAGAATGTTTTCAATGTCTGCCATAATGACACATTTCAAGACTGGAATTTCCTACTCTCTGATTACAGTTTAAACACTTCACGTTAAACTCTGGAATAAATAATCTGCCTGCCACAAAATGGAAGTAATGAGTTTTGAAAATATCTTTTGCAAAAATTATTGGAACTTTTGCATGTTCCTTACATGAAAGAAGAAACACATTGGTCCATAGTGAATAACAATTTTATGTTTAAATATATTCTAATATGAAAAAGCAACAACAAATATACAGGTTTGCATCTTAAGACAACATTTATTTCCTTGTGTTTAAGAAGAATTCTTTCCTATACTGCAGTTTTGAATGATGACTTTTATAGTTCTTTCAAGGAGTTTCTTCATTTGTAGAAATACTATCTGAAGCTAATGAGTCAACAATCTTTCTTTCTCCTTTCTCCTGTATGTATATGAACATATATTTCCAATACTTGTTTTATTGTGCTCTTACATTCATGGAACTTTTGCCCTTTTACTTTTGGAAACACTTTATTTATTTATTTATTTATTTATTTATTAGATAAGCTGGCTGTGTTCACAAAGGTTTGGAATTTCCCCTTTTGTGGTGACTTTGCTTTTGTTTAGATTATGAACTTCTGCAACATGTAACCCAAAAGAAGTTCAGTTTCCAAGAGGAAAAACAGATTGATGAACTGTAGTGATATTATATTTAAGAAGCAAAGTGCATTCCAACCATTTTTCCCATGGCAAAAATGTTCTATTTGCATAAATTGGCTATGTATACACAGTATATATATACATATGTATATACAGAATAATCTTGAATAGATCTTTGAGAATGTAAATTTCTCCCATGACCTGATACCTCTGTATGCAAAAATTTACTTGCAGCAGCAATCTCCAGAGATGTCAGGAATTACAGTGAGCAACATACACTAGAGCACATTTAATGGGGAAGTTAAAGATATTAAGAACTATCTTGTTTCTAATAAGAAGCTGTAATTAATTATAAAATAAGAAAGGGTCAAGCACTGAGACACATAAAATTCTTTCCTCTTACAATGTACAAAATACATTGTGTTCTAGTATTGCAAAATAATTCTGTTGGAAGAGGTGGAAGTGAGGTGGGAGTAACTATCATTTAATATTTTTTGTTTCAACTTTTTCATCAGTATACTTCTCTGTTCTTTTATGTTCTACTTGATTTGAAATATACTGTCATGACTTTATTAAATTTGGAAGGAACATGGGACAGTTGAAAGCATGTCTTCATATTGTAAAAAGTCCAGTAAATACAGTCCCCTGCACTTTTCAACTCTATCCAACTAGAGAAGCTTTCTAAAATGTTTGCTGGTGATTAAGTGGAAATAGAAGACGGATCAACATAATCTGGGTTAAGTATTCTATATCTTTGATTTAAACTCTAACTTCTTAACACCAAATAGATTAACTGTGTTGTCAGATTAACTCTTATTTTCACAGATTGCTGCCTGCTTTGAAACTAATTAAGCCATTAATTTTGTGTTCAACTTCAGGTTGAGAATTTAATGCATCAATTTATTTTGTAAAAGCATAGCTATTTTAGTCCTTGTTTATCCATGATCTTCAAATATTTATTTAACTACGTAGTATTGTATAAAAATTAGTGCTGATAAGCTCTTTTTCCTTCATTAATGCAAAATCACAAGTGCAGTGTGAACACAAAACTACAATCAGATTTGCTAAGCCTCCCTTAGAAAGTACTAAGATAATACAGAATAAATTAAGGGAAAAAATAATTTAAAACTCATATTGAAAGTAATTGAAATAATGTCAGTCAATATTTGTCTCTAAAGAGTAAGAGACTAATAATTTTAATACACTTTTCTCATAACTGATTTCATAATTCCTTATTTTTCTAAAAATTCACAAGCTTTCAAAGTATGTGTGGATTTATTTCCCATAACTTTAGTAAGACCATTATTTCTTTTAGTAAACTCTAAATTTATGGGCCTGAACTGTTCCTGATAAACACAGTAATATTACTTCTATTAAACAGTTTCCTCTTCTTTCTCTATTGTAATATTACATGCCAGGATGAATTTCTAAAATTTACTTAATTATGTGGTTTTACAAGACACAATGTGAGTATAAATCACAAGTGTAATAAGCATGCTGGTTATGGTTGTCTGGTAAAGATGAGGTTTCTATACACGCAGGGGAAAAATACAGCTGCTAAAGTTTAGTCCACACAAGGACTAAAGAATGTTTCTAGTAAGAATTTTAATACTACTTTTTTTGTTTGTTTATAGAAATAATTTTCATAATAAATTGACATATTTATGGGTTAAAGCTAATTTATTTATGGCCCTCAATACATGGATTTTTTATTTTTATTTTTTTTAACCTTTAAAATTTGATAAAATCCCTTCCCAAAAGAAAGATGTTGTCTCCATTAAAGGAGAAGATAACTTTTAAGGGAGGTGGAAAAATTTGTTATTAAGTTCTCTTGAGCATAGTACTTGCAAATAGTTTGGACACAGAAAAGGAAAACTTAGAGCTCAGGTTTATATCTTCAGGGAGGAAAAATAACAAAACCTAAAACAAAACATGCTCTCCCTACCCCTCTAAAAAAAACAACACACATACACACACACACGGACACAGACACACACAAAAAACAAAACAAAACAAACAAAAAAAAACAACCACCAGAGCTAGTGCCCGAAAATGTATACCATAGAAAGCCAAGACTCTACATCTTTAACTACTAGGTACAAGGCATGAAAGAGTACTTCCAGATCCCACTGAAGTTCATGAGGATATCTGCAATCAACTCCAGTATGTCGGATCAGATGATTATTTTTCTAGCTTGGGTTAACCACAAAATATTAGAAACTAAAATAATGGCAGTCTTATTTAAGGAAAAGTGGGTTGAGGTATTTTTTTTATAAGATTTTAATATTACCTTAGCACCTTCCTCCTTTTGATGCCCTTGTTGCTGGTCTCTTGACATTGAAACTCAGGTATTTTCAACCATAAATACTAAAACTACTAGTTTTTCAAATTTTCAGTTTTTCAAAAATACAAAGACATTACAGAAAATGTAGAGCTTCTCAAATGGAGTATTTCTGGTGGCAATTCTGGGTGGTAATGCTGTTTTTGGTGGTACAGAGCTGCAAGAAAGTGCAGACTGAAGTACAGTAGGGAAAAAGCCTGGGGCCAAACCAAAAAGTTCTCGCCCTGCTCCAGCCCTTGAGCTTGCCACAGCCACATTTTTCCAGCCACATTTTCTCGCCCTGCTCCAGCCCCCTCACAGCAAAGAAGTGCATCATTATGTTGGAACAACCTATCTGACTTATATATGTATACATACTGGAAAAAGTGTGGTTGGAGTGTTTGGGACAAGAGGGTGAGAAATGGAACGGAGTTCCATGTGGGAAGATACATGGAGAACTAATGATATATACCAGGACATTTTTGACTGAAAATTTTACAGGTCCTTGCTTGATATAACTGGCAACAAGGATGTTTCAGGGACCTGGATCATTTCACATTGTAGTACTTTTTGCACACCATATCTTGCATATAACAGATTTCTTATAGATTTCAAATTTTTGTATTCATAATTCTGGCCAACAGCGATACAGCAAAGTATTAGGAACATTATAAAGAAGTTGAGAATAGGCAGCATATAAAATATTTTGCCACAGGAATTCTGTATATGAGTATTACTTATTTTCCTTTTCATATATGTGCAGTCAGCTCTAGAGGCTCAGTTTATGTTTTGGCTTCAAATGCCAAGTTTAGCTTGGCTCTGCAATGAAAGATTTAGGTGTACCGGAATCTAATGGTAGCCTTTCCATAAAAGCTGCCCATATAAAGATGTTTGACTGAAAAATTTAAAATGTTCTACAAAGTTCTCTGATATTTCTTTTGGTTAAAAATACTGAGCATTAATATTAATAGTCAAAAAAAAAAAAAAAGAAAGAAAAAAGACCTAGAATGCTGTCTGTAATATATAACAGAAAACTAGATTATAAAATAAGTGACATAATCCAGGTGTTCACATTGCTTTTAAATCTAGTTGGCTTTTTTTCATCTATTCTATGGAGATAATTCTTATATTTCTGGGTGAGACATTGGTGTAAGTCTGCTCACACAGAAAAGAGTGAAATTTCCCGAATTGGGAAATATTAGAAAGTGACCTAAAAAGGAATTTTGCAAACAGGGCTTATTACTTAAGAACAAGCCCTAAGTATCAGTTTGGCTCATTACCATCTAGATTCACACACCCGTGCAAGGTCTACAACTGGACTGCAAAATAAAAAATAAAAAAGAACCATACAAACATTCTGTGTAAAATCTACAGATGACAGAAAGAAAAATAGAATTTAACTCACACATTTCATACTTAGGAAACATGTTGATGAAAGAAATTTATAGAGATTTCTGTGATGTTGAATTAGTAGGCTGAAGAAATCTTTCACGAATATCATAACACAAATAATCCTAAGTATCCTAAGACAAAAAATTGACAAATACTTACATCAATGGTAGCTGATCCAAACCACATTTTTTTTTAGACAAGAACCCAATGTGATGCAATAATTTTCTTGTACAATGGTGAATTCTCAGTTCTTATTGTATATGAAAGACGGTTTCTTAACCAGTACTATTGCTTTTATCCAATAGTATTGCTTACATGCAGTTGTGTCTGTTTATATTACCAAATTATCATATAAACATAAATCAAAGAAAGGCATAAGTATTTGCAGCTGTTTTACTAAAAACAAAATAACTTTTGGCAAGTTGTTCTTGCTTGTAACTGTAAAGCACTGTGAGACAGTCCTGCAAGCAATCAGAGATAGGAACACACAGAAAGATGGGGAGAAACTAGAACTGTCTATATCTTTTCCTGCAGAAATTTGCACATCAGTGCCAGCAGTGGCTTAAAAGGCCAAAATTTCTCTGAATCCCCCTTTCCTTCTGTTAGCTTTGTGACTGACCCCCTGTCAATGGAAAACAACAACAAAATCAACAACAAAAACTTTTGTTCTTTCTTGAATCATCTTTCCTTGATTTAAACTTTCATTTGCAGTACATTCTAATCTTATCTTTCTCTAGTTCTCACCAAAAGCATCCTTTTCATACCCTACAGATGGTATGAGGCCTTACTTTTACTTATAAATAACATATAGCGATAGAGAGCAGCTCGTAAAACTTCTTGTCAAGAATGTTGACATTGTCACTAAGTGGAAAAACTCACATTAAGCAGTGGCAGCTGGATGTATATTTTTACAAATAAGAATGAATAATTTTATTTTGTTTCACATGACAAAAAATGTGAAGAGACAATAAACAGAAATATAACATGAGCCTGATTATTCTACCATAGATACCAAATCTGCAGAGGCACAAACAACCTTGTTTATTGGTTTGACTCTGGCTAGAGGCAGGTCCCTTTTGGAGCTCCTGGAACTGGCCCATATCTAACATGGAGCAGTTTCTGGACTCTTCTCACAGAAGCCCCTCACAGTCCCCCACTACCAAACCCTTGCCACGTATACCCAATACCATGAGTGTGAATAGGAAGAGGAGTAACTGTATCAGTACTTGATGGGAATATCAGTAAGGATATTTCTAGGTGGATTTATATATGGTGTCTCAAGGAAAAGTGATATGTTTTTAAGGCAGTGTAGGGATAAAGCTGACAGATATCATGTTTCATTTTTGACAAGTTTCTTATAAAAAAAATATATGAGATACAGAAGACAAAGGTGGTAAAGGAAAACAAGAAAAAAGGAAAGAAAAAAAAGGAGATGAAAAGTTAAGCAATGCAGAAGATGTAGAAGTGGACTATTTGCTTGGAAAGTGGATACCTATAAAAGCTCATCATTTTTAGCATTATTGTTATTATTATTTTGAATGGGTTGTAAGAAACATGATTAAACAGGTGTGTGCAAATCACACTGTATTAAATTGAGTCCTTCAGTGATGTCATTCAAAGGTGAAATGTTCAAATATCAGAGATTCTCTGGCCTGTGCTCTTTGATACATCAGGGACTATAGTTCATTTTGGCATTCATTCAGTCAGGATAAATGATGCGTTGGAGTAAATACAATTTGATTACAAAGATAGAATCACAAAACACTACTATTAAAATGTTTCTGGAACTATAAGATATGAAGTAAAAGTAGAGAGGCAAAGTTAAAAGCACCTGGGGAAATGCATCTCTCAGTTACAGTCATTTCCAGATTACTGTTTTTCTTTGTCAGTATTTCCTTGCAAATGGAGAGCAACTGAAGCATAGACTTGTTAGCTCATTCCAGCTGGGGCTATCGAAAACCAAGGCAATTCAAAAACAGTTTTATTCTACTACTTCTTCAATTACTTTCCCATTGCAAAGGCCACAAGAATCATAGGACAAGCAGAACACATATAGACAAGAAGGAAAAAAGATAGACATATAGCAAAAATCCTTAAACTTTGCCAAGGTCTTTAGATGTACATTACGTAAACTCTCCAACAGTATGAATGTGCTAGTATATGTGCACAAGTCAGAATAAGAAATGTTTAAGCAGGACTTCATCCTCCTTTTATTCCAGCTCTTCTGTTATTTCTTTCTACTGCCTATGGCATTCAGCCCTTGAATCTGCAGAGAAGACCTATGTGAAAGACTAGCACTAACTAGCCAAAGTAGGGGTGTTGGCTCTGATGAAAGGACCAAAAGGAGAACCCTTTTCAATGTGAGGTTCAGTACAACTCTTCCTTACAGTGCTCATCTTTATTTTGTAACTTGGTTCTTGAATCTCCCAAATCTCAAACCTAATTGCTCTTCACCCATACATACTAGCTAAGCAATGATCCTGGTGGTGTTCTACATTTGAACATATATGATAAGACTTTTGTTATTTATTAGCTATGTAAAAGACACATCTTACTTTGGGTATAAAACAACTGTATTGAGTCTGCTGTCAAACAATAGTGTTGTTTGTACAGGTGGGAGTGACTTCTGTACACATTTGACTGTCCTCTCTATATTGCTATTTCAGTTGTGAAGTATCTGAAGATTCATCTTGTTGAAATAATATTACAGTACTGATCATTTGTAATTTCTTCCTCATTTGTATTAAACAATTTCAGCAAAGTATTGCCAACTTCTCCAACCTTAATTTAAATGAACCAGAGAAAGAAGCAGCACTGCAATGGCTCCTGTTCTCCTTTGCCCTCTCCTCTCCAAAATATGATCAAAATTAATGACATATACATCCTACTGAGTGGTGTTAAGTCAAAACAGAGCTTCAGTGGGGCTTTAATGAAGATAATTTTGCCTAACTCCACTGACTACAGACTCCTGAGAGCAGAAGTCAGTGTTTATTTTCTTTTCCTTTTTTTTTTTTCCCTATATTATTTATTTTATTTATTTGACTTTAATATTACACTAGCAGTTTCTAGAAGCTCTCTCCTCATCCTTGTATTATATTAAAATCACTGCATATTGCTCAGGCTCTCAGCTTGCTAAAAACTAGTTTTGGCTAAAAATGCATATGGATCCCTGTAAGAGTCCAATACTCTCTAACCAGCCTCTTTTAGATATTCCACACAAGGAAGGTTTAATGTTTAATACCAAGTTTACTTAAATGTAGATATTTGATGCTACAACATGTTTAATTTAGCAGAGTAAGTACAGCAATATGCTGAAAACACAATACATGTATGCTTAGCAATTGCAATATAGAGCTGAATCACAAAACATATGTGATTATCATTACTAATCACCTGATCATTACTGATCACGATTATATGCTCACCATCACAATATTGAGGATCCCAAATAAATAACCAGAAAGGAATAAATGACTTGAAGCCAGCTAAAGCTCCTTTCTCCAAAGATTTTTTTTTTTTTAATTCTTACATTTTAAGGGCTAAGACACATATACACCTCCTCATGTGCTGGTCTGGTTGGCTAGGAAGACCTTCACAGTTTTTTGATTAACTCAGGAAAAAATGTTTATACAATCTGTTGATCCACTTAAGTGATCTAGTCATTTATATATAAAAAAAGGCCATCCCCTTGAGATAAGCTTGATTTTCTTGGCAACAACTGTTGTCAGACAATCCCTGCATTCTTTACATGGCTTCAAGAGCACATGGCCCTTGACCATCTGCTGTAAGCCTTCTTACATTGTAGGGGCTTGTTGATAGGACACAATCCTGATTTTGGAAGTCTTTTTTTAAAAATTATTTTTATTTTTATTTAATTGAGAAAGATCTCTTTGCCTTTTTATTTTGAAACATCAATTTTCAATTTGAACATAACTTGGATGTTAAAAAAAATTAAAGAAAAAATCAGTCAAATATTATTTATTCAGATCAAATTCAGCAGTTCAGCTCACTTAAAGTAATTTCCCCCCATCATAGTTGCTAGATCAAATAGTCTGTTGTGTGCAAGTCTTTTTCCGGCCTAGAAAATTCACTGGTATTTATATAAAGCTGTATTGTGATTGCCTGTAGCATTTTTTGATTAAATTATCCTGAAACATTTCATATTCTCTAAACAAAGAAAAGAAGAAGCAGTGTTTCCTTTCCTAATACTTAACTGATACTGGAATCTGCTGAAGTCTAAACATAAAACAGTGATGGAAATAAGAATGGGCAAAGCACCAACAGCCTTATTTTGGTTAATTAAAAAAATCTGAAACCAGCATTCCAACAGAAAAGTAACTTAAAAAAATTCCTTCTAAGGCTACCTTGAATTTCTTCAACATCCAGGTATACACCAGCCTATATTCAGCGCTCTGAAATTTTCATGCTTCAAACAGAAATTTTAGTAGGAACAGGCCAATATTTTATGATATAATTTAAGTACATTTTTCATCCTAGCTGTTTTTAATAATATATGTTTTTTTGTTAACCACTGTCATCTATGGGGCCAGAATTGGCAAACTAAAATGACATTGATATCTGAAGATCAACATAAGTACTCTCCATATTTTAATAACAACCTGGCATTTTAACAACACTCTAACAGTTAGAACGGATAAATAAAACAAACAAAATAATCAGCTTTAGACAAAGCAACCATGAGATGATTAAGTCTAGGATCTGTTGGAAAGAAGGAATATAAGCAGCAGAGTTAGGACTCTGTACTTTAAGGGAATGAACTACAGCTTTTCATGAAGCTCCCAGATAGTTTCCCTTGTGAAGCTGCCATGAGGAAGGCTGTCCAGGACAGTTGACTGATTTTTAAAGGAAATTTGTTGAGTGCTTTGGGAACTTAACATTTCATTGAGGAGGAAAACTGGGAGTTTTGGCAGAAGGCCTGCTTGGCTAAATGGGAAGCTTCTCAGTGACCTAAACCACAAAAAGTAGGTATACAAGAGTTGGAAACAAGTATTAGCAACAGAAGTATTAGCAATAAAAATACTCCTTTGGTGCTTAGGGAATGATCAGAAAGACCAAAAGGCACCTGGAGCTGGGACTAATATGAAACCTGGAGATCAACAGAAAGGGATTTTACCAGCATTTCATACAAAAGTGAGGTTCAGGGAAAATATTGGGCTGTTAAGGTTGTCCTCTTAGTCCATCATGATGGGCAGTAATACTCCCTTTCCCCATATATGAACATGATTTAGGATGGAGAGGGCCAGCTAAGAGTGAGGGAGCCTGTGAAATATTACCTGTGAAAAATCACAGCCAACCTAGAAGGTTCCTGAAGTCTGAAGAAAAATTCTAAAGATATTTTCAACTTTAAAAAAAAGCAAGGAGAAAAAACTATGAAGGTACAAGCTGGTTATATTCAGCTCTTACATGAAAGGATGGAGTGTATCATCCTGGAATTCATTTTCAAGCACACCAAAGATAGGAAAGTAACTTGATGTAGTCAAAATGGATTTACAATAGGCAAATCAGGCTTGATCGATCTCAATTCTTTCTACAATAAAATGACTGGCTATAACATTTTCAGCTGGAAGCTGAGAAAATATCACCTTATAAGTGGTTTAAAAATTGACCCATCTGCTGAATTTCAAAGGGTCATGATCTGTTCCTTGATATTCACTTGCCAATGTGTGAAATACCACAGGGTTTAATACAGCGGCCTATGCTATTTAACATCTTCCTCAATAATAAATGGGATTTTATCAGGCTTGTGGACAGTCACTAGTGGGGTTCCCCAGGTCTCCACTTTAGGGCCAGTTCTTTTAAATGTTTTCATAAATGACTAGGATGTGGGACTAGAAGGTGTTTTGAGTAAGTTTGCAGATGATGCTAAATTGGGAGGAGTTGGTGGCTCTGTCAAGGGTGAGGAAACCTTGCAGAGAGATCTTGACAAATTAGAGAGCTGGGCAATCCCCAACAGCATGAAGTTTAACAAGAGCAAGTGGTGGGTTCTGTGCCTGGGAAGGGTTGACCCTGACTATATGTACAAACTAGAGGAAGAGAGGCTGGAGAGCAACTCTGCAGAAAGGGGTCTGGGAGTTCTGGTCAGTGGCAAGCTGAACATGAGTCAACAGTATGTCCTGGCAGCCAGGAGGGTCAACAGTATCCTGGGGCGCATCAAGCATGGCGTTCCCAGCTGGTCAAGGGAAGTGATTGTCCCACTCTGCTCTGTGCTGGTGTGTCCTCACCTCAAGTACTGCATGCAGTTTTGGGCACCACAGTATAGAAAGGACATAAAAATATTGGAGAGCATCCAAAGGAAGCTATGAAAATCATGAAAAGTCTAGAGGGGAAGATGTATGAGGAGCGGCTGAGGTCACTTGATTTGTCCAGCCCAGAGTAGAGCAGACTGAGGGGAGGCCTCATAGTGGCCTACAGCTCCCTCACGAGGGGAGCAGAGGGGCAGGCGCTGAGCTCTACTCTCTGGGGACAGCAAAAGGACCCGAGAGAACTGCATGGAGCTGGGACAGGAGAGGGTCAGGCTGGGTGTTAGGAAAAGGTTCTTCACTGAGAGGGTGGTTGAGCACTGGAACAGGCTCCCCGGGAAAGGGGTCATGGAACCAAGCCTTCCAGAGTTCAAGAAGCATTTGGACAACTGTTGTGGTTTAACCCACCAGGCAGCTAAGCAACACAGAACGGTTCATTCATACCCCCTCCCCCCCACTCAAGTGGGCTGGGGGAGAGAATTGTGAGGAAAAAAAAGGTAAAAGATTATGGTTGAGATAAAGACAGTTTAATAGAACAAAAAGGAAAGAGAAATATTAATAAAGATGATGAAGATGATGATAATAAAATGTACAAAGCAAGTGATGTGCAATGCAATTGCTCACTACCTGCTGACTGACACTCATCCCATCCCCAGGCAGTGTTCCCCCCCCCGACCCTGGCCAGCCACTCCACTATATTAATTGTTCAGCATGATGTCGTATGGTATGGAATATCCCTTTGGCCAGTTTGGGTCAGCTGTCCTGGTTCTGTCCTTTCCCAGCTTCTTGTGCACCCCCAGCTTCCTTGCTGGCTGGGCAACATGAGAAGCTGAAAAGTCCTTGGCTTAGCGCAAGCACTGCTCTGTAACAACTACAACATCAGTGTATTATTAGCATTATTCTCATCCTAAATCCAAAACACAGTACCATAGCAGCTACTAAGAGGAAAATTAACTCTATCCTAGCCAAAACCAGGACAACAACACTCTCAGACATATTGTCTGATTTTCGGGTGGTCCTGTGCAGACCCAGGAGTTTGACTTTATGGTCCTTGTCGGTCCCTTCCAATTTGGGATATTCTATGATTCTGTGATTCTATAGTATGAATGATGACACAGGGTACACCATCAGTAGTAGTGATTACACTAAATCAAGGGAGTGGCTGACACTCATTCAGTACTACCAGATGGCTGACACTCTTGCAGTAGTACCAGATGCTGTTACAAAGGGTAATGGTGACAAACTGCATCTTGGAAGGCTCAAGCTTCATATCAGGAAAAAAAAATTCACTGATAGAGTTACACCTGAACAGATTACCTGCAGAGGCTGTGAATCTTCATCCTTGACTTGACTAGACAAAGATCAGTCTCTAGCCATAGCTGAAATAGCATTTACCATCCTCTTCCATCTACAGAAGAAGAGATCTGAAGATTTTCATTAGCGTGCGATGGAGGAATGATTCAATAATATACACTAGAATAGCTGCTATTCATGTCAAGTGTTCAGCTGAAGAGGTTGAGCCAGCACAAGCTGAGCTTCCTAGTGACCTTAACTCAGTATTCCTTAGGGCCATTATACCCTAAGGTTCTGAAAAGAACGTTTGTGATTATGTGCTAAATATAAGACTGTTTGATAATAAATATTTAAAAGATGTATTTGGTGACTGGAAAGCAATAATTTAGTTTTTTTCTTGGTTTGCCTTCCTGAGCAATGAGGTCGCCTCTCAGCCTCCTTTTCTCCAGGCTGGACAACACAAGTGTCATCAGCCTCTCCTCAAAGGCCTTCCAGCCTTTCTACCAGCCTCATTGCCCTCCTCATTATTGTCTACATTTTAGCTCAGTAGTAAAGGACATTGGTAACTCTGTAGATAGGAGAGAGCCACAGAAAATCAAAAAGCCTTTTAAAAATAAAAAAAAAAGAAAAAAAAGAAAAAATTACACAAGTGCCTGTGTGCAAAAGGAAAAACCTTAACTAAAGTCTATTGAAAGCAACATTAATCTTCCAATTAACTTCAGTGGGCTTTTAATGGATCTTATTTGTGATATATAAGAGCAAAAACCAGGAGTCTCATGATTCATCCTTAATTATCCCAAATATTCATTTAAGGAAATCCTGACTCAAGGGAGGTCAATGAAGCATTGCTGTTGAGTTACAAAAAGCCAGGATCCCTGCCAGGAAAACACACAGTGGAACTAGTTGAAGATTCTGCTATTAACCTAGGTACAGGTAGCAAATCAGGTATTTAATTATCATACAAACTGAAATAATAACTCAGTAATAACCAAAAGTATCTAGCTATCCTTATTTTCTTAATTTTAGAAAACATTCATATATTTAAGTTCTGATAAATAGAGCTTGAATATCATACTATGCTATTGTTTGTTGTTAGAGGAATACAAGCTGTTATTTCTGTAGTCATCTAGTCATTCAAAATCACTTTTTTATTGATTAAAATATATCGGTTGGAAAAACATTCATATGAGTGGCCTTATATCTTCTTTCCTAATCATCTCAAAAGTAATTAAAAAGTCTTCTATATTTGAACACCAATCAAGAACTTTGATTGAATTTTCAAAATACTGAATCTTTTTACAGCCACATCAATGAGTTGTAGGGTTAAATTAGCAAATAAGGCTTCTCTTTTGTACATGAGGAATGTGTCTGGAAACCTTTCTGCTGGAATAGCTAAAGCAAAGTATGAAGTGACTCTTCTTCAAATATTTCAAGCAAAAGTTATTTATCTTCAATTTTGCAAGTATCACACACACACACACACGAAGTTCACATTGCTCAAAACATTTCTAATGAGCACGAAGTAAGCTAAAAATGTCATATCTCATTTTTTTGTTCCAAAAAAATATGGTAAGCATTCAAAAAGCCCCTTTACATACTAAACAAGGATATAAAGCAGGTGTAACATGCTTTTTCCTGGTTGTTTGCTGCATAACACTCAGTGTGAGATCAAAACATTCAGATAAAAAGTCAGTATGTCAGTTAAAACACAGTGTCACACTTAACAGTCTTCCCAGCCTGGAGAAAAGGAGGCTGAGAGGTGACCTCACTGTTCTCTGCAACTTCCTGAGGAGAGGAAGTGGAGAGGGAGGTGCCGGTCTCTCTGATATGGTCTGGAATCTTATTGTTATTGTCTGGCAACTATAATTGGTATAACAGATCTCAGACCCTGAAGGTCTGGACAGAGCACAGGAGCTTCCCATTACTTTCAGGCTAATGAGACAATCATGTTGGAAGAGAGTGTCCTTCATGAGCAATGGAGTGTTCCAGGGTGAATTTGCGTATCAGTTATGCTCTTCACTGCCTTCTTTCTTGTCTAAATGTTCGGTTCTTGATGTTGTATGAAACACGTCCATTTGTTTATAATTTTTTAATCCCATTATTAGACAGGGTTATCAAGTGTGGATTGGAAATATCAGAATGGTAAACACAGTAACTTGAGAAACACTCTCATGATAAACATGGTCTAATATGTGAGTTCTGACTGAAGCTTTCCAATTTCTAAAGTGTATGTGAATTTCCTGGTTTTGAAGTCTCTCTTCTTAGCCACCTGTTTCCAAGATCTGTGAAGACTCCATGCCTATGTCAAATTTAAATTGAAGTGTTCAAAGGGCTTTTGAGGGAGAAACAGTACAGACATTAACATTTTGTAGGTCATATTTAGGCTATTTCAATAAAAGACTAGGCTAAAAAATGTACACATACCTAAGATCCAAAAGTGTATTGTTTTTTGAGCAATGGAAATGGTGTGTAACAGTGTAGTGAATATTTTCACAAGAGGGACTATAAAAATTAAAATACTATGCCCTGTTTTGCTCATGACACTATTTGTTGTTGTTGTTGTTAAATCTGATAATAAAAGAGAACATGTTGTAAATACTTAACACTAATTGCTAACACTTAAATGAACATCAGATTGTATTAAGTGGCATCTCTTGGAGGCCTAAAATATTAATATGCTTGCACAAATGGACTGTTCTGAAGATGCATTTGGAACAATGGCAAGGTAGCATAGAGACCTTTGCCAGGCAGCTTTAACCACAAAACCAAATGAGACTCAAGAAAGAGACTTTAGGAACCTCATCTTTATTCATCTCTAGAGGTCACTAGAATCCCAAGCACAAATACAGGCTGGGTGGAAAATGAACTGAGAGCAGCCCTGGGGAGAAGGACTTGGGAGTGTTTGTTGATGAGAAGCTCAACATGATCCAGCAATGTGCACCTGCAGCCCAGAAAGCCAACCATATCCCAGGATGCATCCAAAGAAGCGTGGCCAGCAAGGCAAGGGAGGTGATTCTCCCCTCTGCTCTCTTGAATACTAGGTTCACCTGGAGGACTGTGTTCAGCTCTGGGGCCCCCAGTACAAGAAGGACATGGGCCTATCTGAATGATTCCAGAGGAGGGCCATGAAGATGACTAGTGGGCTGGAGCACCTTTCCTGTGAAGACAGGCTGAGAGAGCTGGGGTTGTTCAGCCTGGAGAAGAGAAGGCTCCAGGGAGACCTTATAGTGGCCTTCCAATACCTAAAGGGAGCCTACAGGAAAGCAGGAGAAGGACTCTTTATCAGTGAGTGTATTGATCGGACAAGGAGTAATGGCTTTAAATTAAAAGAGGGTAGGTTTAGATTAGATATAAGAAGGAAATTCTTTGCTGTGAGGGTGGTGAGGCACTGGAACAGGTTGCCCAGAGAAGCTGTGGATGCCCCATCCCTGGAAGTGTTCCAAGGCCAGGCTGGAAGGGGCTTTGAGCAACCTGGTCTTAGTGTTATGTGTCCGTGCTCATGGCAGGGGGGATGGAACTAGATGATCTTTAAAGTCCTTTCCTACCCAAACAATTCTATGATTCTATGAATTTTATGCCAAACCTCCTAGCAATTCATGACAGTGCAGACGTATCTTCTGCTTGCAAACTATCTAAAAAAAAAAAAAAAAAGAAAAGAAAAAACACTAAAAATGATCAGTCATTTTGGAAATCACCATTCCTTTGCCAATACTTGCTGAATCACCAGAAATTGCATAACTGAAACATAATTTAGTGCTTTTCCTTCAGCAGTTGCACAAATGCAAATACTATTACAGTATAAAACTGACACAGCTTCGTGACACCTGTCCTGCAGGCAAAAATTGAGGAATAAGAGCTTGGTTTGAGTTTCATCGTTCTTTGGTTGACCAAAAGCTTGGGGCAGCTAAACAGTGGTTTTGGATTTTGATGTTCAAAATGCACATCTACTCCATATCTGCTGCTTGTCAGATTTGACAATGACAAAGTTTCAGCACAACTTCTCACAAAAAAATGCAAATAGGAAGTCTGTCTGGTGTGCTGAATGTCACAAACAGGAAGCAAAAGTCAGAATAACAGTGATAATTTCTAATTATCATAATATATATAATTCAAAGGTTATGTTGAAAATCCACTACATTATGGTTTAAATAACAGTTTTCTGGTGTACAAAGCAATCAGGACAGCTCATGTTTAGTCATATATTTAGGGTACAACTCAAAACTTGACAGTTCGCTGTATTAATAAAAGTCAGTTACTACAATGAATATGCCTGTGTGGGCTAATCCCAACCCACCGAGCAAAAAGGCACCCGGTGGTATATTCACGTCATAGCCATGATGTTATCTGAACAGTGTTAAAGAAAAGAATGGCTGGATACATTACTGTAATTGAAGGTTGAAGGGCGGGGTGGCAGACAGGAACTGTGCTATCAGAAGAGAGACTACTACTTTATTATCAGCTGTCTCCTTACAGATAGCAGAAGAGACCTGAGCTGGATGCTTAACAGCATTTTAAATTTAACAAACCAAACCAAAACAACAACAACAACAACACAACAACAACAACAACAAACAACCAAACCAAACCAAACCAAACCAAACCACAACAACAACAACAACGTTTTCCCTTAGGAGGTAAGTAACAAACTTAATTCTCTCTCATACCCCCTGAACAGCTAATAAATGCTAAATCTGTTCTTCTTAAATATTTCATTTTAAAAGCAAATAAATAAACAAATAAATACATTTTTAAAAAATTACAAATTGTTCCCGTGAGTACTTCTATAGGGGTAGGTCAGTTGCACAAGGCTTGGACTATCAAGAATGGAATTTTGGGGGAACAAATGCTGCTTGGATGTTTGAGGCAAACAATTTTATATATGTTTCAGTTCCTCCAATGTGGAAGTCATTGTCATCACTTCATCTAGACATATTTGTGTGTGGGGAGATGTTTCTGTGTCAGTTAGAAGCTCTACATTAAACAGATCTCTCCTATTAGGATGATCTTCAGGTATTACAAAGGTTTAATGTCAGTGCTGAAAATTCTAGCTCTTAATTAAATCTGACTAAATCAATGTGAAGCAATGATGTGGATAACTTTGGTTAATATCACTGTAAAGTCTTCACAGATTTTATTGCCAGTTTCCTTTCCTGAAAATGCTGTCTTTCAGCCAAAAGGAGGGACACAGTAGATTTTGGAGAATATCACAGATCTCCATATAACATAAAAATATTGTAGGCTGGTATTTATGGAGTAAACTGCATGAATATATTCATTGACTTGAGCATCTTCCTTAGCTAGTCACTTTTGATAAATTATTTATTTTTACAGTGACATTGTATTAACTCACCTACTAAATCTTATTAAAATGTATTGATAATTTATTAAAATATATTCATATGTTCTCAAAAACCTGAAGCAGAAATATGAATTTATCCTCATCTCTTCTTTATACCTCAGTTTGTCTTTCTGATATTAGCTTCTGCAATTCTCTTATTTATCCATTAAACTCCTTGAACCTAGAGCATATCTAGCTAATGGAATGTAAATATTACAATGTGCCTCTTAAAACTATGTGTTGAGAGAAAGCCCTTTTATTTAACTAAACACACTTTTGTAGTATGTTGTTTGTAAAACCTCTTTACACAGTATTCACCCAAATAAAGAAAATGTTATGTTATATAAACTACTTTTATAGACAGAGTTTTTGCTGTTACACCCCGCTGGGAGTTAACTGCAAAAAGTTTCTTGGAAGACAGTGCCCATTGTTTGGTATACACTTTCAGAGAATGAATAGTCAAGGGAGACACAGCTCATTACCTCATACAGTACTCAGCTGACTATGGAATGGACGTTTAGAAATAAATGAATATCCTACTAGTTATGATATTTCAACCTGCTCTTGGTTATGGATTTAGGCAGAAGAATATTTCAAATAATACAGTCAATACCAAAGAAAAATTCTTTGTGAGGCAAAACAGTTTCTTTAGGCCATGAGAAGGTCAGATAATTTTTTTCCTGGCCTAGAAAAGTTATTGTATTGTGAATTTAAGTGTAATCTATACATTCCATCACATCGTTGATGGCCAGTATTCTGGGCCTGCACATAACAGAGGCGTAGAAGAAGATAACCAGCTCTTCATATCTGCAAATTCCTCAGCAATGGCCATGTTCCAATTCTTTGTTATCAGGTAAGAGTTCCAAGTTGCCTATTACTGTGGCGTCAAAGGTCATTTTTGTAGATTTAGGTCTTTTCCTTTGCACAGAGACCTGCTCAGCTGGGATATCCTGCAGAGTGCTCTTAGTTTATTGATAAATATACTTCCTTTCAAATTTGTCAGTCGCTGATACCTAAGTTTTATGAAGTTCTTAGAGCTTAAAACATGGAACTAATGAAAAAATGAACTTACTCAGACTGTATTTAAGTAAACTGCTTGAAGACTTGAAAAGGCCTTAGGTTGAACACATTTTTTACAAAGACTGTTACTTATAAATTTAAGTCATGTATCTTGAAGGTAAAATTTAGAGTTGTAAACAACATTTTAAAATGGCCTTTGGTCACTTTTAAACATTTTCTTATTTTTCACATATTATTAATGGATTTACTGATGAAAATTACTAGTGTCACTCCATCTTTCTATCATTGTTCAACTTTAACAAATATTTAATCAAGTAAAGAATCTTCTTTATGATCTTAATATTTTCAGGATGGAATCCCCTTCACTATTTCTTGCAATATTGAATGAAGCAGTTACACAAATATCACTGCAAGAACAGATTGCAAATCAAAAAGTTCCTCCAGAAACAATGTTCCTCCCAGTCTGACTGTTCCTCCCAGTCTGAACATCAATTCCTGTGGAAAAATAATTCTTTCACCATGAATGGTGACAGATAACACACTGTACGTCTATAAATGTTATGCCTGAAGAATTGAGATGAGGGTTAGCACTTTCCAAAGACATCAGTTCCAACCTAGCAGTAGCATGATGGTGGCAGAGAAATAGGGATAGAGTAAGGAAGCAAAAGAAAAAGACTGAAAGAGAGAATTAAAGAGCATGAGTGCTCTTTTTCTTAAAACTGTTCATTTCTATTTGTTAAGAAAGAAACATAAGAAACAAAACAAGCATAAACACTAGTATGCTTCATCTGCTTCCTGGCAAGGAAGAGAAAAAATCCATGGTATTTTGGAGAAAGGTCCCGTAGTACATTTCTGTCCCACTGTACTATAAATTGGAAATAGACAAATTAAATCATAAATGTGAATTTCTTTCTGTTTACTGTATGAGAGCCAAAACAAGAAGATAGAAAGAATTTTTATCTATAATGAAGCTAAAGATCTAGTGTCTTTAATATTAAAATCATTCTGTATTCATTATATTATTGTTACTCTAAAGTAACTGAACTGAATACATTGTCAGTAAACTGCAACTGATGAACCATAGCAGCAATTTCTATTAACTATAGCATCATTTCCACTACAGTAAGTGAATTTTAGAATGAAGTATTTTTGACTTTTTTAATTGAAGGTTAATCTGAAGCATCCAAAACTGTAGGAGACTGAGAATAGTGCAGACTGAAGTGAATGCTTATCTATCCAAATACCATAGTAAAAAAAAAAAAAGTATTTTACAAATATATGTATATATTACAAAAAGAAAGCATTCTTGGTAAATTATCAGATACCTTCTTTTTAGAAATGCAAACAGACAAACAAGAATAAACAACAAAAAAGCACATGCCATTATTTGTTTCAAATTAAGATTCCTCAACTTGTGCAGATGAGCCAGATATGAGAAATCTGATGACAACACCAAGCGTTAGATCACTAAAATGAAAAGGACTTTAAGTCACTATAATATTAGACTACAATCTTAAACATGTTTCTAGAAAAAAAAAAGCAACAACAAACAAACAAAAAAAATCCTTTGTGGAGGTCAAACTTCACTGAGGATTGAATAGTTCTTAAGTATCCAATTTTTAGTATAACTACCTTATGCAGTAAAAATCTTGTGATTATCATGTGTTCAAAACAGAAGAAAGAACAGAGTTTTGAGAGGATGATCATGGGGAAGAGAGTTTTTTTTTTTTTTAGCCATCTTCTTCAAAATTGCAATACATATCATAACATTTCACAAGAGGATAAATGCTGATATAGAGAAGGCTGCATTTTAATCAGTGTAGGTTTAGCTTTCTAAAATAAACAGCACAACCATTTGGATTGCCTGCTCAGTTTTTTCACCATTAAATGCCTCCAATTTCTAACCTATGCCTGCTGAGGAATGGTTTTAAATTCTGTGATGCTCTTTACATGTTACATGTATTTAGTAACAGAAATAAGAATATTATTTTTTTCAGAGCTGATTCAATCTGATGTACACCTACAGTGTTCTTGCGACTGTCTTTATTTTACATTGGGTTGAAACATCAAACTTCAACCACTGTGTCAGCTACCCAGCTGGCCAGCTGCCAGATGCATTCAATTCAGAAGCAGAATTGTATCCAGAAGCAAGCAGAAGCCACACTGGAACAGGTCCTTCAGTCTGAGTGATCAATGGGCCAAAACTGTGGACTGTATACCTCCGCATCTCACTCAGCCACATTCTGATACTGTGCTTCATGGACCTTTCCTGGTAAAATAAATGAACACAAATGTCCTGTGTGGCTGTCCTGACAACAACAATAAGAGAAAATGTCGAGATACCACTGACCAACTTCATCGATTGGGCACCCTGTGCTGTGCACAAAGTAGCTCACACTGCCTACTGAGCAACACTACTGAAAATAACACTTCAGCACTTAAACTTGCCCATTGTGATATATCTATGACCTGTGCAGGGATAATGGATGGTTAGCAGCAGCAGTTTTGGAAACTACCAGACAATAAGGAAAAATGTGGCAGACACTAGGCCTTAGGAAGAAGGCACTAATCAATGAAATTTAAAATTACTTTGATAAAGAAAAAGACAACTTGCCATGTAGGATCTAGCTGGGACCACTTATGATGTGAACCAAGTGCCTTAGCCCTGACTTTTGCTTTCAACATATCGGTTTAATAACATGCTTTGGATTTAGCCATGTACATATAACAGGTTTTGAGGCATGCTTATATTAATAAACACTTAAAACAAAAACAACTTTAAAAGCTGTAAATACTAAAAAGGTTATTAGGTACCATTTTGCGCTTTGCATTGGACGCCAGTCAGTACAGCTTTTTTCTAATTGGTTTCAAAAAACTGAATTTAAAAGATTAACCACTTTCAGAGTTCCAAAATTCATGATTTTCAGCTTTAAAAACAAATAAAATTCTGTAATTTCAGCTTCGGAAATAGACTTTAATGTAGTCTTATGGCACAATATAATAACTTTTTTTTTTCCTTTTTAAAAAAAGTCAAAGTATAAAAAATGTACATGATACAACGGAAAAGAAGGATTACTGCAGGTCTTTTTTTAAACATGACTCTTAAACTATGTCAATTTTTTCATAAATTTTATCCTTTTAAGAGCTGAGAAAACCTAACAAAATTTAAGTAAAATATTTTTTATTATTGCCAAAATTTTGATTGAATAAAATCTATTTTGAAAATTCTGAAATCCTTAAGTTCATCTTCCTGGCATTTTAAATTCAAACAAAAGTTTCTGTTCTGGTGTCACCTTATACTTCATTAACAGCAAATCTAATTTTGCTAGATTTTTTTTTTGTTGTTCTGTATTAAATTTTCTTCTCCTTTGTATTTCCCTATGAAATGTTCTCTTCCCCATCAGTGTACACTACACAGTACATGAGCATTACTATCCTCTTTCTCTTGAGCATGCTTTATTCTTTCCCAGTGTGGAAGTCTTTACAAAGAGCACTGAACTGGGAATCTTTCAGAACTTCTGTTTAATTGTAGCAAACGTGCCAATTCAGGTTGCCAACAATAACATACAGTAGATGTTTGTGTGTGCTTTTTTCATAGCTATTTGGATAGTGTTTCTTTGACACACTGGATAATGAAGTAAGATGAGGTGAAGGGCAACTTCTGCTAGACATGTGTACGTGTTAGAAGCCATGTGGTTGAAAGATTCAGGCAGCTATTCAGCAAAAAAACAAAAAACAAAAGTGTCCTGGTAAAATGTTTCCACTGTCATTTTTAATTAGAATAGCCTTGTCAATATGCAATGGTTCATCCATTTAACAAAGCACTGAAGTTTCAGCCCTGAAAAACTTTGCTAAATAAGTCATTAACTTTGGGGGCCACTCATGATGTGTAGATTCAAGGGTCATGTAGTTTTACCATAGACCAAAAGCTGCATTTTCCCCTGTTAGAAGACCATGTTACTAGAAATGTTTGTCCTTAAGACATCTTAAGCTTTGGACCTCACAAATCTGGAGGCATCTGTAAGTGTTATCAACTTTCACACAACTTCAGTGCCATTTGACTGAGGAGGTTTGCACATCACAAGCCTGAAGAGCACAGGTGAGGAATACATGCACAGCTATTGATATCGTTTCCCATTCTGCCTGTTCACGTTCCTTTGAACTTCTGAGTTACTCTGAAAAGGTAGTACTTCAATATATGTACCTAAAGTCCATTAAAGACATAATCACCTTATTTAAGAAAACAAACAAACAAACAAAACAAAAACTAGAAAAAGAAACTATTCACAACTTTTTGTTACTGCTTTTTGAAGCACGTGACTTTAAGGTGATAAACAGACTACTTGGTGCATGTACTGCTTATGCATTCTCATCAGGCCTTTCATTTCATTTGTGACTCTTTATTTAGCACTTTGTGCTCCTTTACATGGTTTCCCAAAGACATTGGCCTTTCACTTGCCCTCTGCTCATGCACATTGCTGAGCAAACAAACAAAGTCTCCAAAAGACAATTTCTTTAATCATGATATATCCGTTCAGCTGCATGCTGAATTTCAACAGCTCCTGAGGAAGCAAAAAAGTTACACAGTACATGACATGTCTTTGGCAAACAATGCCAAACCTTGTGAAAACATTCTTATGACTGAAGGCCTAGACTGAAGGGAATGAGAGTTTTACTTCTATATTGACAATACTAATTAAGGATTTTCATCTCAATTAGAAGTGTGCAGGTGATCTAGTACAACTTCATCTTTAAGTAAAATTTCTTGTGTAGTATGGCCATTAGAAATAGCTGCAGTTGTAGCAAAGACAGTATAAAACCTCACAGTATTTGAGATAAAGATTATCTCATAATCAAAGACAAAAAGTTACAGTCCCTTCTGATGAGCAGAATATTATCAAACTAAATGTTCATAGAGGCTTAATGACTTTTCAGAGACAAAAAACAAGGGTAGCCCTCAAATGAGAAAAAAAATTATTCTTATAGTCTGTGTAACCTTACTGTATTTTACCGTACTTTTTGATTACTTGAATGCTTTCAGACATTTTAATGTTATATCAGATATAATTACAACTAAGTTCACAAAAGCGAAAAATAAGAAAGGAAAGGCTTTCCTAAAGTAGAAGGAAGGACAAAAGGAAGGAGTGACCAAGCAGGAGGAAGAGGCAAGGGAAGTCAGCATTGACTATAAAATGAGGGTTTACACAGCTCTGTTTTTCACTTGTGTCGTTGGCAAATCACTCTCCTCATGAGAAAAAAATCTCAGGTTCCTGCAACAGGGAGGAAGACTGTTTCTGCTGTGACACAGCCAGGCACAAAAACAAAAACAAAAACAAAAACACAACATATTTTTATTCTAGCCCTCGAGTGTCAAAAAGGAGTGAGTAGCCCAGAAATAGTTTTTCCTCCTGAAGGTTTTCCTGTCTCACCATCAAAGCTCTAAAAAAATCCCATGCCTTGAGGGATGCCTTGTCCTTCTGGGTCACACTTTATCTAGACTCTGCTTCAGAGGTAGGAGCAAATGAACTGGACAACACCAAACACAGCATGCTCCATAGAGCGTGCTCCTAGAGAGAGTATGAAATCAGACATTTTATACTGCAGGAGGAGAGGCATAAGAGTAGTTCAGGAATTTCCAGGATTCCTTCTTTCATCTCCAGAATGCTGTTTGCATGCATGTGAAGGATCCCTTACACTTTTCTGAGAGTTAAAATGTCAAGAAAATGTTAAGTGTAACACACTGGGGGCTAGAATTTCTTGGAAGAGGCTTGTCTTTGAGTTCAGCCTGAAGGTGCTCTGTAGCTGTCTTTGAACTACTGTTTTCCCAGTGGGAAGAAAAAATTTCCACCATACAATTAAATATTTTGGTAAGTCCTTGCAAGTATGGCCTCGTACTATTAATATATTGAAAATTCTGTGCATAAAATAGGAAAAGCATGTTCTTAACTTTCCACATACCTTGAAAATGATGAGCTACATAGAGACAAATAGGTGTTTTAATAAAGCAAACTATTAAGTGTTTGTTATTAAACCTATTTTCATTTTTCTGGCACCTCTGAAATACTTTTGACGTCAAACATGAGTTCATTATTTGTTAAAATACACAGCTTGGTAGTATGGTCTGTAACATTTTTCATTTCCTTTTATCACTCCTAGCTGCTGGCAAAATGTTCAGCTAAAAATCTTATCATTTAGCCCTCTGTCTGCTTATTTTATGCCTCCCCCCCAAATCCCTCCCTTCTCCCTTCCCCCCCCCCCCCCCAAAGCTGGGAAAACCAACAGCATATATCATAATATATCACATATAATTCTATCAATATGCTCTGGTTTTTTTTTTTTGTTTGTTTGTTTGTTTACATTTTCCCAGTGGCTTTAGAAACAATGTTTCAAAATATACTCTATAACTGAAAAGTAAATATGAGTACAATTTAATATAAATATGGATTTTTTTTTTTCTGCCTTGTCATATGTCTTCAATCAAATTTTGTTAAGACTGATGCACTGTTTTCTCAGTTCATGGGTAGAAACAGCCCTGCTGTTTCTCAAACCATTAAACTGAGTCATTTCCATGTTGGTTCCGGACATATCAGTGTTATCAGAGAAACAGTTCAGCACTTCATTCTGGTTTTGCTGAGTTGTGATTTGCAACCATCACATCACATCTCTGTTCCTAGCACGTGGTATCTCCTTTTCCCTTTGCAGTAACATTAACAAACTAATAATAATGACAGAAAAGGTTTTGAAGGATTTTAGTATCTTTAGTAAAGGCTTGAAAAGGAACACAAATATTCTATAGAACAGGCAAAATTATTACCCTCCCCCCAGCAATTTGTTGTCAAAAATATTCAGTGGAGTAGCAAAGGTTAAAAAATAATATTCTTCACTGAAGAAGTAAAGCCTACCATTAACCACTGTGATGTATTTTTTTACGAGGTAAATACCACAGATCTAGCAACTGCCAATCACTGTATATTTTCCCTCATATTCTCTGCAGAGAACCATCTCACTGTGTGGACAGATGGCATTGACAGCTCCTGTGTTACACACTTTTAGCAACTTTTCCAAGCAAGGTAGGCCAGGACTGACATATATATATATATATATAAAATATATATATATATATTTCCATTTCCATTTAGTTTTCTAGTTTACAAAGCACTTATCAGAAGTACTTTCAAAGCCTGTTTTTTGGAGAACAGAATGTTGCCTTATCCAAATTGTGATATTTTTCCCAAAGGCAAGGGGTGGTAAACAATCTATAGTAGATGTAATGGTTTTTAACTGATGAGGAAATCAACATCAAGTTCTACAGTGTGTGTGCATGTACATGTTTGTACATGGGCATGTGAACATATACATTTGTGAATATTTACACGTACACATGTGCACTTACGTGTTCCTCTGTGTGTGTGTATGCATACATTGACACATCTGTAAAATAAAGAGACTCTTTACCTGGGCCTGTAGTGATAGGATACGGAGTTATGGCTTTAAACTAAAAGAGAGTAGATTTAGATTAGATATTAGGAAAAAACTTTACTCTGAGGGTGGTGAGGTAGTGGAACAGGCTGCACAGAGAAGTTGTGTGTGCCCTGTCTCTGGAAGTGTTCAAGCCAGGTTGGCTGGGGCTCTGAGCAACCTGGTCTAGTGGAAGATGTCCTTTGGCAGGGGGGTTAGAACTCTGAAATATTTAATAAACTTGTTTATTGTTTGTTTGCTTGTTTTGTTTTAACAACAACAAAAAAATCTGTTTGTCTTGATGGAAAAGGAGTTTTGAAGTACAGTGTTATGTTGTAAGTTACCACTACCCACCTCGTGAACAAAATCACAAGAAAACCAGGACATCAGGAGCCTCTAACATTTTTCTATGTGATGTTTTCATGATCAGCCTGACTTGCTTTATATTCATCACTATGGTTTGGGGAGTAGCAAGCTGAGGGTTGCTGTACATGTGCAATGTACTCTCTGTACCAGTCTTGTACCAGTCCTGGCACTAGCCAAGAACTGTGTTCTATAAACAAACACTTAGTGCAAGAGGGAAATATAGCTCAGAAATATTTCACTGGGGGTTATAAAGTTCTGGTGGAGATGGAACTCATGATAAGAGCCACAGGTGCACACAGTAGATATTACAAAAAACGATATCTGAGACTGATCTAGTGATAAAGAAATGATTGCCATTAAAATGTGTATCTCAGTTCTTCAGCTGGACAATCCAGAGAGTTTCCAAGTATCATTTTACAATATGATTTATTTTTATTTATTTTTTTTTTTTTCTGTAGAGACCCCTTACCAGTTTGAGTGATACTGTAGTCTATTCTTCAACACCATTCATATCATACAAAGTACATTCATTGTTAGGACAATCTTTCCTTGTGTTCTGGAGTTCTCAGCCTGTGTTATCCGTGCTCTCAACACCGATGTGGTTTTTTTTGCATCATATTTGAGGCTCTGAATAGCCCTTCCATCTTTTCAGTTTCCTTGTTTCCTCAGGAACGAGCCTAGTGCATTCAACTAACAAGGCCAGTCTGACCCTGTTGGTTTGTTTTTGCAGGCTTATCTTCATAACTTAATGCACAGGAAAAAAAATGGATTTGCAAAGCCAAAATGTTTATGGTCATAAGACCTGTTTGGTTTTTTGATACACACATGAGAATGGGCAACTGAAGCTATTTTGCTCATTGGTAAAATATGTTCATCTACAGGTACCTCCTTCAAAATGGATTGTGGAAAAGGGGAATACAGAAGTTGAAAACGGAGACAGGGACTAGAAAGTGATTTCTGGAAACATAATACTAGTGATATATGTAAGCCTAATTGCATAGGAAAAATAAGTGAGTAGTGATATTTGTGTCTTATACTGTCAAATTTCACTGCTGGGTGCTGTAACCCTATTTCCTCATTTATACTTAATTTAGTCTGTAATTTAAAACTATATGTAAATTCTGATTCGCAAAGCTGTTGCAGTGATCACTCATTAACAAAGCGTTTGACAAGTATAAAATACTGCACTAAAGCTTCTAACTCAAAAGCAATTACTACTCTACACTTTATTAACAGTCACTCAGAACTAATCCTTTTATGATCTAATAGAACTCATTTTTTTTTAAGTCTCCTTGTATAATGAGATTTTTGCAAAAATGTACATGTTGGACTGACTTGTTTTACACAGCATTGAACCTTTAACTTTCTTAACACATTTACCTTGAATACATTCCTGAAAAATCGGTCAGCTAGTAAGGAAGATTGAGTTTAATCCTTTTGATTCACCAAAAAATCCAGTGACTACCATATGTAGAACAAGGTGTATCGATGCAAGCTCTCAATGTTGTGATTGTAAAATTGCAAGACAATGGACTTCTGAAATTATGCAATCAGCCAGAACCTAAAATATTTAAAATGTGGTAATAATTCAGGGAAACTGAACCTGCATTAGCAGAAAAGATATGAGATAAGCTTCAAGAGAAGTGTTTTCTGAGACAAGAAAAGACTGTTTATTACATGGAGGTTGTTTGGTGTCAGAAATATCCAAATGCCACACCCATGCCATTTATCCCTGCCAAACTGTCTGTGCCTTCCTCTTGCTAACTACACAGTAACTTCTTTGTGGTGCAAGCAGGAGCAAGATATTGAACTTATTTTAGTTTGAATTTCACAGATAATATCTTCAATATGTAATCTATGTGCAATAGTAAATAAAGTTAAAGTTTCATAATTTATTATTTTATTTTATTTTATTTTATTTTATTTTAGCTGTAGAATAAGTCCCAGCAGTCCTATTACACTAATTTGAATTTGAGAGTTACAAAGGATATTAAGTAAATAAAACCTGGTTAATAATATAAATCTTTAGTAACAAATTCTTACGAAATATGTATATATGGATAAAGACACCATAAAAAGACACCCTTAAACTTAAAATGACCTTTTAAAGGGAAAAAGGAGCTAAAGTCAGATGTCTGAGGAGACTAAGATAAGTAGGAAAATGATTAGTTCTATTGGATAGTAAAATGAGAATGCATTTTTCTACTGAGATAGAGAAGTAAATGCACAAACTGTATTTTATATGATGCATCACCCATCTCTTGATTTTCCCAATAATCTTTTAAGCTAATTGTTGATGAATCATTCCTAAAATAAGGGAACAAAACAATTACTTAGATAAAAGAGAGACTGATTTGAGTCACAGAATAACAGATTTTTACACACGTTCAGGAGATTGCCAAACATTTTACCCCAAACTGTGGTTTTTACAATACAAAATAATTTTGGAAGTATTAAACACTTCACATGGAATTTTAAGATTCTTACATGAAAAAAAAAAATCTACTAGAAACTTATGTCAAAGCTTCTGTTTTTTATATCCAATATCTGTATTTTTAGCCAATGTTTTTCAGTTCTTGTTTGCTAGAAACTAAAAATATATATACATATACATATATATATATTTTTTTTTTCCAGGGAAGAAGTCTAAATTGATTTCTGATGAGTCTAAGTGCTGAGTAGTGGACATACGAAATTTAAACTCTAAATGGTACAGTGAATGCATGATTCTTTTTATCTGGCTGCCTAGGGAAGGATTTGGGAACTTACCATTTACCTCCCCAATGTGATCATTGAGGCTGAGTGATTTAGAATATTTATCTTAACTGTTCATACAGTGTTCTCTCTTCATGCAGGATTTGTAACTATTTTGCCCATCATTTTTATTGAATGACATGAGACGCTGTCACCCAAAACCTGGTGGTTTTATCTGGGTGGTCTGAAGTCCTGGGTAATAGGAGAAGATAACTTACAGCAGCAGAAAACAAGCTACGAGATCCGAAAGGGTTGCTCTTTGTGGTTCTCGGGCAAATCTTTTTGTTTAGTTTAGAGAGGAGAGAGTCTCTTCACACTTATACATCTTCCAGCAGAAGTACTTGTGAAGGGCCAGTCATTGAAGAGACTGTAAAATTTCCTAAAATCAGCTGATATACTTAGAGACTATCAACAGTAATCATAGCCTCACACCTGTAAGATTCCCTTGACTTAATATCTGATTGCAGAAAACCTCAAATTAGATTATCAAATGTTCATCTAGCAGTTAAAAAAGTACTTCCATCTCATTGTCACTTTGAACACAAAGAAAGTATTAACTCACTTTGGATGGTCTGAAACACAACTGTAGAAGTGAAGAGAAATATTATCTTAAGCAGTTAATTACTGCAAGCTTGTAGAAAATCCAGAACTCCATTTAGTTTTGCAGTATCCACGTAAAGTGAATGAGGTCAGAAGATGTTTAAAACCCTAATGGTACTTTAGTAAAGATTTTAGTAAACAGGATTTGCAAAAATGAGAATTGTGGCCTACAGCAATGGTATAAATTTTATCTCTAAGATATCTTATTTTTCAGTGAAAGAAAATCTCAGAGCTCTTAAAATGTCCTTCGTATAACTATACTTTTTATATAAGTGAAAGACAAATGAGAAATGTGTAGCTTGTTATTTAAAGAGTTATGGAAGCTAAAAAGCTATCGCATTGATTTTTTTTTTTCTGTTTTCCCAGATTAAGGGCCTGTAAACTTATTACCATAAGAATATATTTGTCATAATCTAACAGATCTCTAACATTCTTGAGAAACATGACAGCCAAGTGGAATTTGTGGAGACATGTTTCCAAAGTTCATAAATGGGTTAAACTGTGAAAAGTTTAAACAGATCCCAAATTCCTTGAAACAAACATAAAGCAAATAAAAAAGAGGGGCAGAGGGGAAAGAAGAAAATTTTCCCAACTGTTTGACACTTCCTAGCATGCTACTATACACCACTTAGTTATTTACATAATAATGTCCTGCATTTACTAAGGTACTGCCTCATAACAGTAATGAAAATATAATCAATCATTAACAGTGGGTGTTATAAATGCATGAAAACTAATTATATATCATTCCATTTTTGAGATTGCCACATATTCAGATTCTAGGATCTGACACTTTGAACGTCAAGGTTTTTGTTGCTGTTGTTGTTTTACTTTATTCTTCTGGTTACACTGGAAGCATCAACAATTTATTATGCTAATGCATGATAGCATGACTTGTGGCTGCTTATGTGGATTGCTTGACACTTCTATTAGAAAAGCCCATTTTCAGCCACATAAACTTACCAATCTGTAAGATGTAGGCTAATATTTTTCATGCCACTCTCTGGATGATTTATTATATTAAATTTCAGGCAAGAAATGTAAGCCATTTCTGAGAACAAGACAAGAAAAAAAATGTGTTGTTTTACCCATGTTAATCGTAGTAATAATACTAATGGTGATTGAAAACAAACAAACAACAAACAAACAAGAAAAAAAATCAGCTGAATAAAAATGATGCAAGCTGCTGTTGAAAAGCAATTTCACAAGGATACCACCAAGGTCCAGATGTGTCTGTCTTGGTCACTTCCATTAATATGCAGCAAAATTTAGCCAAGTTAAAAGACTTAAAAATACAGCTCAACATTACCAATAGCACATTGTACATGTGGAGTTTCTGTCTCAGCAAAAGAGAATCAGCACTTTGATCTTGGTGAACATCCCATTTATACTATCCATGAAAAGCCCAGAGTTGCAGAAAACTGAAAGATCTCTAGGTTGTTGTGAACTGCAGCAGGCTAAGGGTGGGACACAAACATTAAGTAAGGAGCCTGGGAGGGAAGCTAACAGTTGGAGCCAGTGGGAATGGGGAATGCACATGTGGCTGGAAGGGTGACCACATGCCAATAAGAAAGAGGAAGAAATTGGATTATGAGTCAGGAAAACCTGGCACTAGCTAGGCAAAGAGACTGAGAAAATAAAAGGAAAATGAAATTTGAAGGGGTTAGATTAGTGGTGAAAAAGCTAGGGCAGCAGACAACTGAGTAAGGAAAAAAGACAAAGATCTATTGGAAAATCAAGTATGGGAATATCAAGTCCCACACTTGTTATATCACATTTCCTTCCCAGAGGTTGCAACAAAGCCTAAATTATATCAAGTCTTGTGATTTCTCTTTGTATAACAACTCCTAGTAACTCAGCTGGGAAAATATCCTCCAGTAGTTCTAGCTTCTGTGCAGTATGGCAGCTATTACTCTCTTCTCCACTTCTTCAACAAGGGATAGAGCTTTGTGTTCTGGATTTTAAAGCTCCAGAATGCTGTTTTTCTTTCATGTCACTAAGATGCTCACAGACTAGAACGTCTAGGGTGTTCCATATTGTTTCTTGAAATCCTAGTGATACGCTTCTTCCCTCTGTGGCACTCTCTCATACACACAGATGTGCACACACATGTAAAGGGTAAAATTAAATCTAATAAGGCATGCAGATGATAGCTGAGAAATAGTGCAATTTTAATGTAAGACCATATAATCTTAATTCAGCCCTTTGTGCACAGATTTTATGGTAAAGTTTATAAAGTTTTTGTATCGTTTTAAAAAAAGAATGGACCTGCTTTGGGAAAGAATAAAAGTCATGACAGTAAGACAAAATTACCTACAGAGATGAAAAGAGGAATGAAGAAGAATCTCAGGAAAATTGTGTTTAAACTACAATATCAGTAAAGAAAATAAAAGTTCAGTTTCCTGGAAACCTGATAATTTTCTGCCTGTTGTTTATGTGTTGTTTTAAATTTTGATCTCAAATAAATATGCAACCTTCTTCATAGAAAAATGAAAATTACAACCCTTTAACCTTTTTGTTCAGGTAGATATTATACAAAGATACTGAAAGATATGTTGAGAAGCCCTTCAGTATAAAAATAATTAAGGAAGAAAAAACCTAAATGCTTAAATGCAAACAATACATGTTGCTAAATGTTGAAACACTAGTTTGTTTTTCCCCTTATTCTGAACAAAGATTTTGTAGAAAAAGATATAATCTTATGAAGGCTTTTGATTTCAAAAGTTTCTCTAAATTCTAGTCTCATGACTTGTGCAGTTGAATCTTGCCTTTGGGAAAGGAATGAGACACTAACATGTTCCAGACTTTAAGTGTGGTGCTGGACAACTCTCTAAAGCTGAACTTTTCCTAAGTTGCTGATGGACTGTTCTTCATTTTCTGGTTGACTGGATTTTTGTATTCCTGGATGTGACAAACAACAACAACAAAACAAAACTGGGCACTTAAACTGAAAATGATGGAGATCACACTTCGAATTTACCATGTCTGCTGTAACACTAAGTTACCTGAAAAAAATCCTGGCATCTAAAATTGACGGCTGGTCAACCTTCATGTCTGAATTGTAGTTTGCAATTTACACTGTGGGAATAACTATAATAATCAACTATGAAAATGAAATGCTCATGAAGTGTGTACTCAAGAGAAAATGAATAACATTGTTTTCAAATGTGGGTTTGACAAGTATGCAGCAAATGGGCCACACAGTGAGTAGCAAGGAAAAATTATTGAACAAGCTGCTCTTTAAACCAAGTAGAGCTATCCCGAGTTATCCAGTCTGTGAACAAAATTACGCAGAGATCTTGTGAGGGGAAGAATGGAAATATATCTCCCAGGAGATAGCTCCACGGATTAGGTAGAATATGCCTTGATGTAGGAAACTTCAGTTTCTCCACTTCCTACTTTTCAGGATTTGACTTCTTGTACTTTTCACAGTATTTGTGAACAATATCACTTATAGAGGAACAAGCTGCCAACTGCAGCTTTAATGTCGGAATTGCAGCACATCAACTTCTGTTGACAGGTGTAGCTTTAACAGATGAACATTTTCACTTTCAACAATGTTGTAGAGGACTTCTGGCATGCAATCATCAGGCTATGAGATATACTATGAGGGTCTTTAGGTTAGAAGGATACTGATTTTTACATTCTTGATTTTACATATTTACATTACATGCAGTTGTAAGTTGTGCACAAGACTGTGAGAGACGACTGACTCTGTTAATGTGTTGCCTGAGGTACACAGAACCTCTCAGGGAATTTTTCCACCCATTGTGTGACATCTGGACTGACAAAGAATCTGTTTTGAACAGCAGTTACCACTCAATGATCTACACAGTTGGGATCTCCCTACCTCTGTTCTGTGACTTACAGAATGACTTTATGATTACTGATGATCCTCAACAGATACACTTGGAGACTTTCCAGAACATAGAAGATTGCTCCTTGGCTGTCATAGCCTTTCAATAAAAAAATAAAATAAAATAAAATAAAATTCAAGAAGTTATAATTCTTCTACAATCCTTCCGGATATTATCAGTCTGAGCAATTACTTTCTCAGAACTGTACTCAGCTCTGTTGAGGCTACACCTCTAATACTTCGTTCAGTTTTGGGCCCCTCACTAAAAGAAGGACATAGAGGTACTGGAGTGTGTCCAAAGAAGGGCAACAAAACTTGTGAAGGGTCTAGAGAACAAGTTCAATGAGGAGTTGCTAAGAGAATTGTTTTTTATTAGGCTAGAGTAAAGGAGGCTCAGGGGAGACCTTATTGCTCTCTAAAACTACCTCAAAGGAGGTTGTAGTGAGATCGGTGTTGGTCTCTTCTCCCAAACAATAAGCGAGAGGACAAGAGGAAATGGCAAGGAGAGTTTTAGATTGGATATTAGGAATGTTTTTTTTTCACTGGAAGGGTTGTGAAGCATTGGAACACGCTGCCCAGGGAAGCAGTTGAGTCACCATTCCTGGAGTTATTTAAAAGATGTGTAGATGTGGTGCTTGTTTTAGTGGTAGACTTGGCAGTGCTAGCTTAACAGTTGGAATTTATGATCTTGGAGGTCTTTTCCAACCTAAATGTTCTGTGATTCTATGGTTCTAACTACTGTCTTAACACAATTGCTTTCAGGCCACCTGCTTGGTTTCAGATCCATTTTCCAATATATCAGTATTGTCTTCACATGCCTGGCCACTGAAGAACAAGTCCTGTCTCATTTCTGCCAAAAATGTAAGAACTTTGTTTGACTACATTCTCTTACTTTAATGTCTGAGAACAAAATTGTGAAGAATTCTACCGCCTTTATTTTCTGGATAGAATAATCTATTCAGAATCAATCGATCTGTCCTTTACATGTCTGGTAATTTAGTTTCTCAGTAGAACAGCACTTTTACTATCAACAACATGGTTTCCCTCTAGGTTTGGCAACTGTCATCAACCAACAATCATGCAGGTTTTCCTGGCACATCCGTGTCTGGAAGTTAGCATGAAAACAGAAACTAATTTCATTAGCTGCAGTGGCTATTAGAAACCTCATTTCATTCAAGGGCTAGACAAAAATGAGCAATGCTCAGTGACCTAAATGCCTCACATATTAACACAAAGCATATTTTTATCAGAAGCCAGTATTCTTAGAAGTTATTTGAAAAGGCTAGATTTGCAAAAGGAAAAGGGGACAAAAACAATGTCTTACGTAAAAACACCCATGCCATTCCTTCCAGCCCCCTGTTATCACCTCTCCCCCCTCTTCCCATGTCTTATTCCATGCACCAGAATAAATTTAGGAATAATTGCAAGATTCTCATTACTTCAGTACCTCAGTTGCATTATATGACACACAGAGTCAGCTACAGATCTGTATTCCCTTCACAAATTCTATATTCAAAGCTTCATAGTATATTTGGATACTGGAGCCTGGTAGGACCCAGGGATCTCCCATTTATAGCAAAAGATGTATAGTAAATGAAACTCTTAAACTCTTAAAAATGTCTTCAGCAAGTAGCACATAAGAAGTATCAAGAATAGATAGTCTGTTTAATGTGAATTTGGCAAAACAATAAATGTTTCTGAAATAGGATTTCTCAGAACTTATGTACTCATTATTCTATCATCTACTTGAAAGAGGCCTAATAATGGCTGATATGAAAAGCACAGTGTATGCACATTATATTTTCATTCACTTCAGTACAAATGCAGCAAATTCATCTGAAGCTGAAAGTTGTAGAAACAGGTCCTTCTATATATATGTTGTTGGATTCAAGTTCTTTTTAAAAAATTGCACAGGTATGGGGAAAATAGAAATAGAAACAAGAAAGGAATATACAGTAGAGGTTCATAGTCATTTAGGAGATGGTGAGTATACTAATAAAGAAAAGAACAACATTAAAATATGTAAATTAAATTAAAATACTTGAAAGTTTAATATTTTAAAGACAGTTTTGAAAAGGCAACTTCCACATAGTTACACATAACTTGCTTCATACCTATTTAGAATAGAAAACCACTTGAAAGATAAATCCCAATTTAGAAACAAACAAATAAAACAACTAAAATAATCACAGTTATGAGATAGCTGTCTACAGTTGTCTACTGTAATGTTACCTGGAAAATGCCAAGGGATAGAAACTAGAAAGTGGATTTCATGTTTAGTCTGTAATCCATTAGGATTAATTAGTAAATTATATGAAATCAAATGGATTCTTTGCCAAATCAGTATCCTTTCAACATATAGGACAAAAAGTAATAATATTCCTTTACATTTACAATCAAAACATTCTTCAGTTGTTAGGGCAGTATTTCTGAAGCATTCCTAGAGTCTTGCAAGGAAAGAGCTGTAGAGGAAAACTGACATAGGAGAATAAGACAGCAGCCTTGGTGTACTTTCTCCCATTCTGAGGCTCAGAGAGTTCCCAAGAATGAGAGGCAGCTCCCAGCAGGAGCACAGATAGCAAAGACAGGAACTGGCCTACAATCATGTGAAGATGCAGTAGTTATTCTGAAAAAAAATAAATGGCTTCATTGAGCTCCCTTGGTTGCAGACCTAAGAGTGATTAGTGTCTCACCAAATAACTAGTGTAAATAATTTTTGTTTTAAAGGAAAATAAATATTCATTGAATGGAGGTCTGGATAATGAGAGTGTTTCACCCTCTACCTCCAGGAAGAAATATCAGTTTTCTCTAAAAATACCTGCTGTTTGTCATTTTGATTATAAATAACACACTCAGTATCTTCTTATATTAATGTTACTCATTTGGTGTACCTTGATCAAATCCATTTTATAAAATTTTCCAGACACCTTATTTCTATGTCTCTTCTACACAAACCTTTCAGTATTTTTTCCCTTTCCCTGATCCTATAATCAGATCACAAACTTTCTTAGCACACTAAGAGAGCAGACGAAATAATATCTGAAGAGCAAACAAATCCCCCACAAATGTATCTTTGTTTACACAGTTATCCTTTCTCACAACCCTGAAGAGCAAATAAGAATTTTGCATTTTCAGTTCAAAATCTCCTTTGGAATTATATTTGAGTTTACGCAGAAAAACAAACAAACAAACAAAAACAAACAAACAAAGAACATAATTACAAAGTAAAAGATTTGTTTACTGTTTGACAAGCTACCTGTTCTGCCAAATCACCAATACAGACCTGATTGTTTTAGGTTTTCAGCTAGCAACCAATCAGAAGATAGAATATAGAACCAACAATTAGATATAAAAGAAAGGATATATTAGAGGACTATTTAGCATATAATAGCCATATCCAAACTACCGAAGAACTCTTATCTTGCTGAATAGTGATTTAGAGTGACAGATCAGGTCATCAAATAGGGTGTAACTTCCAAACAGCAAATCCTGTGATGACTCTTCTGTGAAGTTCTACCAGTGACTGCTCAGGAGAAAGCATCACTTACCATAAGACTGTCACCTTGTCAAAGCAGTTAGAAAAAAATATGGCTGTCAGAGGTGGACAGAGCAGCATGCTACAGTTGTGTTAGTCCAATCAATCAAAAAATCAAACAATCAAAAAGGCCAAACATCAATAACTTGAAGTGGACCATGATTTTTCTAAAATTTAAAGTTATATTCAATTCCAGGTTTTGTGGAGAAAGTATCCTGCACCACATTCAGTGGTATACTGCCATTTCTTGCTGAGATTGTTTAATTTCAGTATTTTATATACAGAAAAGAAAGCCATGCTCACACGTAAGTTTTTTAGGATTGAATTCTGCTTACTTCTTAATAAGGATTATTTAATGGTTTATAAGCCTGGAAACCAAAGCAAAGCAAAGCAAAGCAACCAAAAAAACCAAAAAAACACCCACAAACAATGAAATGAAAAACAAACAAAACAAAACAAAACAAAACAAAAACCATGCACTGAGTATGTAGCCTTTTGTTTATCATTGTTTTATAATCAGCATGTCACTGAAGTGATAAATCAATAATTGGTCCTGCAGATACGCTGTATATATAAACTACAGATGTGGGTTTAGTTTGACAGATCCTTATGAAAAACAAAGACACTCCCATTATAATCAGAATAATGTCTAGATTTGGCCACGTTTTTGGACATAATAAAGAGTGTATTATATTGCTTCTTCTATATAGCAATTCCATTAGTTTCCTAATTCATGTACTTACATAGCCTCTGGTCTTATTGTTGATGAATGAGTTTTCTTTCTTTCCTACTAGAGTCTGTAGCAGACTTTTATAACTTCATATAAGTAATATTTTCCATTAGTTCAATCAATTTCCACATGGACTTCTGTTGGACTATTTTCACAAGTCTTACTTATTTTCACATGCCAAAACTTCTCAATGCTTGAAGATGCACGCTTGGTGTGATAATTTTATTTGGTCTCAATAATATTTTTTTCTCCTGTAATTTCACTTGCCACACTTTAGAGTATAAAGAAATACAAGAACTCTAATTTGGTACTTATGTAATTTATTTTCTCATTTACTATTCTCTCAGCAACACAAAAACACCAAAACAAACTGAAGATGTTTTGATTCAAGTACAAAGGAAATCATGCTCTGTTTGCAGATTTATTTATAGATTATACTGGCTGTTGTTTAATTAATGTGTAGAAGCCTGAGAATTTGTTAGCCTTCCAAAAAACTGTTACACCACTGAATTTCTGATCTATACATCACTCTGTATATTTGCAATTTTTTATAGCTTTTTCTGCATTTCGAATTTTGCTTGCTATTATTTCACTAATTCCAGAAGCTAAGCCATAATAAGTATTCCAGAATTATTAAATCCAATTTTAGAAGAAATTCCATTGTCACGGACTCAAGCTTCTGAAGCCATCAGCTGTACATACATGAAGAACTAGAAAGAAGTCTGTGCTGTGCAAAAAAAAAAAGCTCATAGCTATGATAAGACAAAAAACAGTGAAAAAGTGAATGACCAGATTGTCCTCCAAATGAAAAAAAAAAAAAAAAAAAGAGAAGGTAGCTATAACTAGACTGAAATTTTTATTTTCATTCAGGTACCTTTTAACTGCACGTATTAAATATATAATAAGTTAAATTAACTATATTAACTAAGTAGTGTAATTTTGGTTTACTCATACATATATATTCAGACAACAAAGAAGGAAGGAAGGGTTCCTCATAGGGTCATAGTGGCGAAGTATATTCACATTTATTTGCCCTTAAAAAAAAAAAAAAAGGAAAAGGAAAAAAGGAAAAAAATATAGGACAACTGCCAAAAGATCTGATTAACTACCTATAGGGGTTGAACCAAAGGAGCCCACTCTTAAAGGAAATCTGTGCCAGTGTTCTGGATAAGCCTCTACTTTTCTCTACTTTCCTCTAAGCTCTAGGAAACCAGATGAAAGACTGCCATGAATGCCATGAACAGAACTGTTAGTTTTGGCTTTCCCTCCCCTCCCCTTCCCTCCCCTCCCCTTCCCTCCCCTTCCCTCCCCTCCCCTTCCCTCCCCTTCCCTCCCCTCCCCTCCCCTCCCCTTCCCTCCCCTTCCCTCCCCTTCCCTCCCCTTCCCTTCCCTTCCCTTCCCTTCCCTTCCCTTCCCTTCCCTTCCCTTCCCTTCCCTTCCCTTCCCTTCCCTTCCCTTCCCTTCCCTTCCCTTCCCTTCCCTTCCCTTCCCTTCCCTTCCCTTCCCTTCCCTTCCCTTCCCTTCCCTTCCCTTCCCTTCCCTTCCCTTCCCTTCCCTTCCCTTCCCTTCCCTTCCCTTCCCTTCCAGTTCTACATCAATTCACCCTTAAGTAAAACAGTTATTGGATCCTCATTTCACTCAGAGTATGCAGTTATACATTGAACTGGGTCAAATTTCATCTTAGTCATATAGAGATGATTTGACCCATTTTATCTAATTGGAGATTTCAATAAGTTCTGTTGCTCTTTTTCAGAAGATGGGATGAATTGACCGAAACGTCAGTATAATTATTTAATAATATGCAATGAATAGGAAGTGAATTACAAATATGAAAAAAATTAAGATTGGCATTTACATAAATATTTAATAATAATGTTAATAATAAATAATAGTGAACTTGAAACTTTCTATCTTTTAAGTGCAAGCATATGATATTTCCTATGGCAACTTTCAATTAAGTTTATTCTGCTACACTAAGGTATGAAACAAAATATATTTAGTTTAAAAAGAGAAATATAATTGGTTTAGTTTAAATTTTATCAAAAAATGAATAGGCTACATATGAAGATATAGGCGAAGTGTCAGATAGTCAGTATTACCTTTGTCATTTCATCATTTTTTCCTCATCACTCTTATAAGTTGTTTACAGGAAAAGAGAAAGAAAATGGGGGATATTATTTGTTTCCTCTCCTATCCTTGTTTATGTATAAAAATAAATAAATAAATAATACTGCATCCCATGTAACTTGGATGACCAGAAGGCAGCAGAATTTTTCTTTTTTCTTTTCCTCATCTACTCTCTGCAGAGATGGAATATATAGATAGGTCTATTGGGATGCAGATCCTCATGCTGTTTTTCCATACTGGCAGATGCCATTTAGAAGCAGAAAGAGATATAGAAATGATTTATTTCAACACATTAAAATGAAATCCTTAGAGCTATGCATTTGCTAAAGATTAAGATTTGGTCCACAAAGACAGAAGAAATAAATTTTTCAGGGTCAGATTTAAGTGTTAATCTTAAATTTCAGATTTTTTTTTTCTGAACTATAAATAACTCCTTCACAACTAATATATCTTATTAAAAAATGAAACAAAACATCTATATCAAGGGTTGTTGATATGATCTATATCAACAAAACAAAACAACAAGCTGTCATTGAAAGAAAACAAATGCCAACTGCACTTGGACAGATTTACTACCGTGAAGTAAATCATACGCATGACAAAAATATTCCTGATAATAGTGACATATCCCTTGTGTAGTAGTCTTGGCACAGTAGCCTTTCTTAAAATGCCAAATTTCCAGCCTTCATGTGTTAACAGCCTAGGTAGACACTTGTTTAAATACCAACTTTCTAAAACTAAACACTCTCAGACCAAATTATTATTTCTAGACAATATATTTTTCTGATGTGTCCAAGTTAGCAAAGCCATGATAGGGACCGAAGCATCATTACTAATCAAATGGAGGAACTCAGCAGGATAATTGTGCTTGCATCTGAAAATATATTCAGTGTCTGCTGTTTTCTTTAAGTCATAGAATCATAGAATCATTAAGGTTGGAAAAGACCTTCAAGATCATCTGGTCCAACAATTCCCCTACCACCAATATTGCCCAGTAAACCATGTCCCTAAGCACCACATCCAACCTTTCCTTAAACACCTCCAGGAACAGTGATGCCACCTCCTCCCTGGGCAACCCTTTCCAATGTCTAACCACTCTTTCTGAGAAGAAATTTCTCCTAATTTCCAAACCGAACCTCCCCTGTCACAACTTGAGGCCATTCCCTCTAGTCCTATCACTAGTTATCTGTGAGAAGAGGCCGACCTCCAGCTCCCCACACCTACCTTTCAGGTAGTTGTAGAGAGCAATATAGTCTCCCCTGAGCTAACTCTTCTCCAGACTAAATAACCCCAGTTCCTTCAGACAGTCCTCATAGGACTTGTGTTCCTGCCCTTCACCAGCTTCGTAGCCCTTCTCTGGACGTGCTCCAGGGTCTTGATGTCCTTCTTGTACTGAGGGGCCTAAGACTGACCGCAGTACTCAAGGTGTGGCCTCACCAGAGCAGAGTACAGGGGAACGATCACCTCCCTGGTCCTGCTGGCTACACTATTCCTCATATAAGGCAAAATGCCATTGGCCTTCTTGGCCACCTGGGCACACTGCTAACTCATGTTCAGGCGACCATCAACCAACAACCTCAGATCCTTTTCCTCTGCACAGCTTTTCAGTCACTCTACCCCAAGCCTGTAGAGTTGCATGGGGTTGTTGTGGCCAAAGTGCAGGACCCGGCACTTGGCTATGTTGAACATCATCCCATTGACCTCTGCTGACTGATCCAACCTGTCCTGGTGCCTCTGCAGGGCCTCCCTACCCTCTGGCAGGTCAACGTTTCCCCCCAGCTTGGTGTCATCTGCAAACTTACTGAGGGTGCATTCAATTCCCTCATGCTAATCAGAAGTCACTTCTGTTGTTGTAATTTCAAAGACAAAAGATAAAAGAGAAAGAGGAATTATCATTTCCACAGCTACTATAAGAGAGAAAAATCAGCAAAGATAGGTTACCTCTGCACTTTGTTTGTTATGTGCTACAGCAAAGTGAGACATTCAACTAAATATTCCTTGTTTAACACAATGGCAACTAGATACATAAGGTAAATCTTCAGCTGATGTAATCTTTCTTGAGATATTATAGTATGCATGTGTGTATGCATTTATGTATGTATGTATGGTACAGGCCTTTCCAAATCCTCTGAGAATTTTAGAGATTATAAATGCAAAACTAGGACTTGCAAGTACTGATGTAATAATGCTGGTTACAGGACAGATTATGCATGTCCACCCTTCAGCAGACACAACTCAGATGTACACTTCATATTTTCAATATGTACTTCCTCTCCCTTCGACACATTAATCTGTTATTGGAAGAGTTAGACATTTCTTCCCCCCTTCTTTGGCTCATGTCCTCTTGGACAGTGGACGATCAAACAGTCCAGCTGAGTTGGGGAAAATTATACATCTCTTTCAGCTCAATTAGTGGAAAGAATGCACACCATGGAAATTATACTCCTCCAGTATTATTGCACAGAAACATCCTTACCTTCAAGGAACAAATGCTTTCATATAGTCTTGTATGAAGGCTGCTTTTGGGTTGTGTAGTGATGTGAATTGTTTCACTCTTCAGATGATGAGGTATTGGGCAAAGTGACATTTTATTTACTTTTGTACTGTCCAGAAAACAAACAAACAAACAAAAAAAACACCACCAACAACAAAAACAGTAGTTCAGCAGAGCATTCCTATTACCACCCTGTTCTATAGCAGGACAAAGCCTTTGGGCAGCTGCAGCAAAAGAGGTAGCATGTAATGTGCTGGCCATAGAATTTCACATTAAATTACTTTATGTCATAAAATGTCTTTTATACATCCTCCATTTTTCAAACAGAAGCAAGTACCATACATACAGGCTTTGCTTTTATGAAGTGCTTTACAGAGAGGAGTGGGAATTCACATCTTTACCTTAATAATTCAGTTTCTCACCATGACAAATCAGTTGTTCCAACATCAAAAGTTGTTCCATCATCCCTGTGGAACAGAGACCACTGGAAAAGTCTCTAGGAATGCAATAAATACAATTATTTAATCTTCACTTAAAGAAAACCACCTAAAAGTAATTGGTGGAACATGTGAATAAAATTTGTCTTATTTATTTATTTATTTATTTATTTTAATTTCTCAGGGCTTTAGCTCCAACAGACTTGGAGTTTCTTAATATTTAAACCTTGATCTTTTGTAATCATTATATCTATAGACAGACATTTTTGGTGGCAGATAGAGCTAGTGTAAGATTTCTGTTTTCTAAAGTTTTTGTTAAAAGGTCACACATCACAGTTGTACTCTGTTGTAGAGGTATCAGTTTTACTGCAAATTACTGCAATAAGGAGTGAGTGAAATCAAGAGTAGGATACTTTGGGAATCCTGCTTCCCTTTGGACTTATTCTCAAAATTAATGCACCATGGAAGTTTTACCTGAAACGTTTCTGGTGAGTGGTCACACTGGAGTAGGCCTTTTACGTTTTGATTTTGTGTGTCGGGGGATGTCAGCGCAGACTGTGATTTTTCCTGTGGTCTAAGCATTGTAGGAAATTTCTTTCCTTTATCCAGCCAGCTCTCCATGAAATTTCTAGGAAGTTGATTCTGTTCATTTATATTGCCACTAGAAAGCTCTGTCTGCTCATTTTCAACAATAATCTTTCTGCTAAATTTATCAGTGATCTGATTAACCTCACAGTCAAGGGAGCCCCAAGGTTTTGGAAGGATCACCAGAAACACTTGCACCTTTCAATGTACTGTCAGACAAAAGGAGCATCTGGAAAACTGACAAAGGAAGGGAGCACACCAAGCACTTCAATTCCAGTTGACTCTAAAATACTTCTCAAATGTCAAGTCTAGCACCTTCCTGACCACCATTAAGAAATTTGACATAGTGCTTTCCATTGCCTCAGTGGGTAGCCTTTTGGATGTTGTTCTCCATCAGAGGAAATAATACTGAAATCAAAGAAGCTAATGCTAGAACAAATCCAGATAGCAGCATTTGACACGTATATACGTATACAGATTAGGGCTGTGTTATTAGGTGATAGACTAGAGAAGGTAGAAAGAATTTCAAGACCTTGAGTCAGAGAATTTTAATATCACCTTTCTTTCCTGATAATGGCAGATGTGATGAGAACAGTTTGGCTTTTTTGCTGAGAGTGAAATAAGTTCATTTTTTTCCTCCACATTCCCATAATCACAAAAGGTACAAGGATGATTAGGCAAAGAATTGAGGGGAAATAGCTAAAAATTCCTAATTACCAAACATATGCCTGGGTTAAAGATAAGATCAAGATTAGAGATTTAGCAGTCTGACTGGCAGTTCTGGCATTTACCATTCTTTGTGTTTTGGTCACATTGACACATGATCAGATCTCTGATAGAATTCAGCAGTGTCTGGGATTATAAATCCCAGTGGTTGTGGTTGATGGAATGTTTCCCTGGAGATGGTAGAATTTGGCCTCTCCGCCTCTTGTCTAGTCTCTGCATATATAGAAACCCAGACAGAGCTGTGTTCTACAGTCTAGACCAGCCATTAGGATGTGGGTTCCTAAGGGAAAAAATACATCTCCTGTATTTTGTGTAAGGCACTATACAGCATGTTTCTGAATACTGTGAAAAAATCCAGCTGTCCTCCACTGAGTTCAGCAGCACTAATACACTAGTGGTAAGGATTAGACAGTTTTCACTGGCAAGAACCATGGTTTATGAAGATGATAACTGAATGGGTTCAGGCAAATTTTATTAGCTTTCAGCAGGTCTTGGGATATTGTGTCGATCCACTCCTTTTCACTTTTTAGTGGAAGATTTATGTACCTGTAAAATACATTGGCTCATGACACCAATACATAGACTGGTGCTATAATTCTACCAGAACATCTTTAGTTGTTGAAAGCTCTGAGCTGAAGAAAGGGGTGAAACAGAACTATATGCTTTATTGCAGTGGTCTGCATTTGTTTAATGAAAAGACACTGCATTGTAAGATAACTTGGGTAAGTATAGCAAAATATGCAGAAAGTCAAAGATGTACTTTATATCATTGTGACATCAATTATCCTGTTCCTCTCATACAGCAGTTTTCTGTATACTTACGTAAACCTGGGACACATCCAGATTAAACACATTCTTGCCTGTGTTGCCTTTTTTTTCCAGATTGTTCCACTGGAACTGGCCCAATCCAATTTATACTGGCTGACTTAGTGGTTTCCCCTCATGATATTTCTTCTGGAAATACAGAATTTTACAAAAAAAAAAAAGGTCATGGTTTACATGCCATTTTTCTCCAATAACTGCTTCCCTTCCTGTTTTTTCAAATGCAAATTAATATTTTGTCAGTGTGTTTGGTGGGATAAAACAAAACAAAACAAAACAAAAAAAACTATGCATAGTGTTCTCTGACTGCAGAAGAACTACATTGTAAAAATGGAAAAAAAAAAGAAGAAGCAATAGAAAAATACAGTTGAAAAGGAAGGGACAAGTAGGTTTTATTAAACTCATAGTCTCCTTCTTATTAATACCATGGAATCCAAACAAGGACCTTTACTTTGCGATGGTTCTGAAGCTTTTCTCAAAGGAATTGTGTTGAACGAAAGATAGACAGTAAGCAAGAGGACACAGAGACAGAGGTCTTCAATCCCTTGGAAACTAACAATGTGTTTCTTCCTGCCCCAGATCATTTCCATTTGAATAGTTCCTACATTGTACTTTCTGGGCAGAGCTAAGGTTATGGGGATTTGTTGTCTCTATCACTGGTTGCTCTGAACTGGTCACAAGATAAATCAGGCACGAGCCCTTTCTCCATAACACATTGGAGCAATTTTTTTTTTGTTTGTTTGTTTGTTTGATGCCATTGTATGAGTGAAATTAAAGGCACAGGCACAAGTGTTCATACAAACTTCAGAAACTGCTGTACAGATGGATATTTCTGCAGAAGACATTAAAATGAAGTCCTGCAAATTACTTGTGGGTCAAAAACAGGAGCTCTGATTGAATTATGAGTAGTTGGATAAAGGAAAAATAATGTATTTATTTTTACATATCAAATGAAAAAGTGAAGGGCTACTTTTTTAGCATCCTTTACTACAGTTTGATCTCAAAAACTTAGACAGGGAACTTTGTACCTACTGAGTAAACTGCAGGTGCCAAAGGATTTAATTTGTTCCTTATACCTGCTATAAAAGTTGCAGAAACAGTATCTGAGATTTGGATTGCCAATTCAATTAAAGAATGTTATAGGATCTTTGTAAGCAAAGAAGCTCTGTATTTCTATTTTGAGAGTTTAATTGGCAGATACATTTCTGCATGTCCTCTAGACAACTCTGAATTCAGAGGATGAACGTGTCTGTGGCTATTGCAGCCAATAAATAATCCACTAAGAACACCCTTGCCATTTGACCTTGGGATAGAAGAACTGGATTTTGTTTTCAGTTCACAGTGGTATTCATTATCTGCATTGTTTCTAAGTGTTATTCTCTTTAGATTGATCTGAAAAGGAAATACTGAAAAAGACTATCTGACTGGGCCTTCCAGAATGAGAAAAATAAAATCAAATGAAAGGGAAATATCCTTGTGTTACGTCTGACAAGCACTAGTGTCCAAACTGAAATATTCTGACTTAGGAAGTCTTCTAATTTATCACATCAGAGATGCTGACATTCTTGAAATTATAAGTCTATTAACATAGCAATCATCAGTAGGCTTTTTCTCTACATTCCTGTGGTGTTTTTTCCTCACAAAGTTCCCCAGCAGCTCAAAGAGAGGAATTATGAGTTTCTTCTTCTCAGTGTCATATTTTAGTCTTGAGTTCATGCAAACAGCTAGACCTACCTAGACAGCATGAAGTAACTAACATTTCAACTAATAGACGAAGAATAGTAATATTAAAAGTACAGCCTAAGTCTAGTACTGAGCAGTTAATGAAAGCCAGCTAGTCTAGTTTTGCTGCTGTACTCAACTGATCTTTAGGATATACTTTTGGTTATATCAATACACAAAATGCAGAAAAACCTGACAATAGGAAAAAGGACTAATTTATTCAAGTTCATTTCACACAGAAGTTACTAGATGAAGACTGAATTCTTCATTTTCATAATTAGGTACAATAAATTAAAGAAATATAGCTGTATCAGCACAAATATAAAATATGTTTCTGCTCTGAGCCCTTTTGAGTGATTTGGATCAAATGAAGACAGTGAGAGTCAACTGGAATGATTTTTGGTACTTAGGGCAGATTAGTGAGAACAAGGACATTACTTTGTCAATAGGACTAAGGAGAAGAGTTTCATTAAAACAACAGTGATTTGTTGAGAGTTTCATAGTAACAAAGTTAATCTGAAAAATACAGACAGTTCACAATGCACAGGGGTATTCATTGCAAAAATGAAGACAAACCACAGTATGATGTGTTATATTTCAATCTTTAACCACAAAGTGATGTAATAGAAGAGCTTGATATGTTATCTGACTACAGACCTATAATCTGCACAAATATTATATTTATTATCTTTTGTTTGAGGACTAGAAAATTGTTGACACGGCTAAATTCCTGCTTTTTTGTATTATTAAAAAGATCAGTGGGAGAGAAGCATATCTGCAGGTCTGAAGATTCATATTAAAATCAATCAATCAAACAAACAAACACAAAATCTCCAAAAACAACAAATAAACAAAACTCTGTTATTGTCTATTGATACATACACACATATAAATTTGTAAGTATTTCATTTATCCATTTAATGTTTTGCTTTTGCAGGACAAGAGTATATATAAACATATATATATATATACTTATTTATATATATAAAAAAATAAATGTATATATGTATATAAAGGAAATCTCAGTAGGTTTTTTTTTTTTTTTATAATGAAGAAGAACTTTAAAGATTATTTTTTTTTGTACCAGAAAAATTACTGAACTCAGAACATCAGAAGTGGAAGATCTGTATCCATTTCAAATGCAAATGTTCATCTATTTATGCTCAAATATTATTTATACTCTTATGTTTGTATACACACACAGAAAAAAAAACAAACACACACACAAAAAAAAACCCATAAAAATGTACTTATATTGATGTTTTTATTAGATTAAGCTGACAGCAGTGGCTCCTCCTTTTTCTCTTTTTAAGAATTAACGTTTTTGAATACTCATTTGTAGACGTAGGATTCTTGGCCCTAGTAGGTCTTTGACGCTGATCTAAACACCTTTTTCTTCAGATTCCCCTTTTCTCACTTTTCTTTTCTTACTCTTTTTAAAGAAAGGGAAGCTAATTGGAAATGATCCAGCTGAGTTCTAATGAACTTACAGGGGTTTGTCGTTATACAACAGATTTGTAACAATATGGTTTACAGTGTGTTCTCACTTTCTTTGTTCCATGGGATTAATCCCATTGAAATCTCAAGAACTGTTTTGAGTTACACCCATAAAATTAAAACCATAATGAGACCTGTGGATTTTACAGACCAAAACACATGACCATTTGCTGTTAGAACTTTCTGCATACAGGCATTGAAAGTCAAAAACCTGGCATAAAAACAAAGATTTTGGGCCATTTTTGATCATCTTTTAATTCCAGATGTTCTTGGTCTGAAATGAACATGAACTAACTCATGGTTTTGTATCAAGGAAACACAAAAATATGTGACTTTGCACTGTTTGGATGTGAAACTACGTGATATTGGATGAACTTGAGGAAAATTTGTTTTATGACAATCAACTGTATGAGGATTTGAATCTGTAGTTTTTCAATATTTAGAAGCAGCAGCACTGATTTGACTCAGAGCCATGAAGAAAATCAAAGTGATTGAAGGGCTTTTCATTATTTATATATTTATTTTCTTATGGGGGGGGGGAGGGTGGGGTGAGGGGGGGAATACCTTATATACAACAATATATCATATGGCAGAAAAATAAAATGAAAGCCCTGTAGTGTTGAAATCATCATCTGTTTACACTGTAGTGCTTGATGTTCCAAAGCTTTGATTGTACTAAGTTGTTGTTTGGAAGGTACAGTGACCTCTTTATAACTGACTCATGTATTTTACTTCATTTGATGGTACCTGTTCTGGGAATTCAACTAACAAAATCTATCAAGTTTTTGACACTCCCTGTTCCTCAGCAAATACTCTGGTTTCTTTGGGAAGAGATGACGGTAAGTGATCAGAGGGTTTGGGCAGATTCTGACAGATCAGACTGGGCAGAATTTGATGCATCATAAAAGTTAAAATGTCCTCCACAAACATTTTATCTGACTCCCTGGGCTGATTCTGCAGCTTTGGGTACAACTTATTATAAGCAACGCTTAATATAGTAAGGGGTGAGACTTGAAGCTGAAGGAAATCTAGTGACTTCTCAATTATTTCTCTTTACCTACACCAAGGGACATTTTATTTCCAGCCTTTTGCACAGTCTTTTAGCACAGGAAAAAGCTGAACTCTTTCAGTAATCCCTAGCCATACCAGCCTCATACCAGCTGAAATATCGACAGCAATGTTAGTATTCACCTGTGACATTCAGCTGTTGCAGTCTTGCCATTCTCCTTTGTTGCAGTTTCCAACATCCTCCATTTTCCAGTATAACTAAAGAAGAGTATATCTGAAGTTACCAAAAGATAGAAATCACTCTCTCACTAATGAGAGTACATAAAAAGGTTCTGAGTATTTAAATATACTCAGCAACAAACACATCAGAAGCCTGAAAGTCTAAGGAGAAGCTCAACTTCCCTAGAGATTTTTAATAATGTATACCACTCCTGAGTCTGGTCTGCCATCATTAAGAGCAACAGTTTAGAAGAAATGTGGTAGTACTTTAAGGACTGAATAAAGAGAACACGATCTAAGCTGTTGCCCTTTGTGGGATGAGTGGGCAAAAATGACATTGGTTTAATACCTATCTGAAAGACAAGGCTATTCATGCAGCATTCAACATTGTGCATGTTCAAATCTAAATGTATGGTGAAGTCCTTCAGCAGGGCTTTGTGTGATATTCTATTTCAGTAATAAAAACCCTGTCTTCTGAGTAAAATGTAACAAATATTTTTACAAAATTACAGTAGCCTTTTTCTAAAACTGAAGTACAGGAAAATATGTATTACCTGATCTGATGCAAACAATCTTTTACAAAACTCAAGGTATAGAGCATGCTATGTATTCCCTTTGCAGTTTCACTACCAAATATATTACTGTAGTATTAACCCTCTCTCAAGTGGTTGCTTGATGATTTTTGACTACTAAAGGCACTTTCAGGTTCAGTTACTCTGAAGCAATACATAATTTTGAGAAGTAAAGCTCCCTCTTTTGAGAAGAAATTACTGATTTTAACTGAACAATATTTCAGAGTTATGACTACAAACTTGAGTAGTAAATGGTTCTATACTTCCAATTCTATACTTCCAATTCATTTTTGTCCAATTTTTATTGTTGTTGTTTTGTTTGGTTGTTTGGTTTTTAACTTCTAAGCCAATATCTTAACTTCTAAGCCAGGAATTTTGTAACAGGGCATATTGATTCATGTTCATACTAAGATATGGGTTTATTTCAAATACACAGAACACTAAAAACAAAAACAATAGACCACAGTGGTCTGCATGTGCACATAAAATAAGACAGGGAAGAACTTGAATTCACACTCATCCATTGAATTCACAGTCATCCATACCCAACTGTGAGGTCTTCAGAGTACCTTTTATAATTATCCATTGGGACTTCATCGTTAGCTTTTGACTCTTGCAAGTAGCTAATAGTGATTTTTAAATGCAGTCTTCCAAATTTAGAAGACTAGATTTAGAAGACACTTCTTCTACATTTAGAAGATATTTTTGGGGGGACCCAAAACACAAAGATTTACTCCAACTCTGTGCATTTCCACACCGTGTGTATTTCCACACCCTTTTAAGTTATTTGCATGAATATAATGCTTAGAGACTCCTAATAGAGATTCCTAGTGACACTAGAACTGTAGAAATATAAGATTTTTTTAAAACTTTTTTTTTTTTTTCCTCTTTACGAGGTGGGCGGAATTGCATGGTTTGCTAGCCTTTTCCTTCTGGCTGCAATTACGTATTTTCAGATTTTACCCAGAAATGTCTGGATTGCTGTAACTTTGTTTCAAGTATCCATAATTACATTGGCAAAGATTAATCTAACTGGCCAAGATTCTGAGGTGCTGAAGTGTTATAAATGGAAACTACAGAAGAGAAATTATTTTTTTCTGTTTGTGTTCAGAATCTGTCTCTGAGGATTATCATTATTACTATTTTAAGTCTCTAACTTCTAGTCTGTTTTTCTGTTGGTCTTAATTTGAAAGAGCAGTAGCTGAGGTTCATTGCACATCTGTTGGCAAGAAGAAATAATGCTTAACATCATGTGAACTAGCTAGTCTTGTCCAGACAAAAATAAAATAAAATAAAATAAAATAAAATAAAATAAAATAAAATAAAATAAATAAAATAAGATAAATAAAATAAAATAAAATAAAAATATTTGTAGACCGGAGAGATCAAAATCATACTAATCCTGAAAACCTCTTCCAAACCTGAATATCCTCCACTCCTACCTAGTTCATGTAGTTGTTTTCCTCAAAAAATACAGCTAAGAGTACTAACTTTCTCCCTCCAGAAACCTAATCCATTTTTTTGTTTGATGCCTCTATGCCTTTTGAGCTCTTTGAAGTCTAACGCTGTAGGCATCATAGTTTGATAAGCAAGCACTTATATTTATTTTCAAGGGGAAGAGGAGACAGGAATTTATCACCGTTTTCCTGAAAGAATGCTGTTGTACTCAATAAATCAAAGCTGGTCAACTTTGACAGTTACAACATTACAAACATCTAAGAGAACCTATGTATCTGTAAAGCAAGGATTGAGCTCTTTGTGTATCTAAAGAATAGAAAGCAAGAAAAAAAATGTTGGTGCACTTATGCTTGTTGCAGTGTAGGAAACAGGAAGTAGTGGCATTTTTGTTTTCATGAAATGAAGAACAGACTATTTTTTACAGAGTCTTACTAGAACATACCCACAAAAGATCAGAAGCAAAATATGTACACAATGCCTTGCTCTCTAGCTGAGTCTTTAGGGAGCACAGTCTGTTTTGGAAATCCAGCAACTGAGAGAGACACATTTAATAGTTTGATAGTTGTTGAAAAATATCAATTCGTCTATATTGCCCAAACCAATAGGATATATGTATTTTTTTTCAAAATAAGTAGAATCTTTCAAACCAGGTAATTTCTTTGAAGTGTAAATAGTGACTATGCAATATACCAAAACCCCAAAATGTCTCTTTTTTTTTTTTTTTTTTTTTTTTTTTTCCCCTTTTCCCTGTAGTGACCATATTAGAGGTGGGAAGAGAGTTCTACTACTGTAGTTGTCTATAGCTCATGTGTAGATGTTATAATTAAGGATAGTAATTAGTCCCCACTGTGCGGTTTTATAAAATGTATATTTTGGAAACGTACAGTGCCATTGTACAGAAGGCAGAGCATTAACCCATTTCAGCTACACTATCACTGACTCGTCACACACTAAAAAGCCTTTTAAACTGACATAAGAAATACTGGAATTGAAATGTTGCTAGGCTACGTATAGCACAGATACAAACCAGAGCTCTGAACTTCCCTTCTGCACCTCTCTGCTTAGTAATTAACAAAGTTATAAGTTAAAGCAAATTTAGAAGTTTAAAGTTCTGGACAACTTGTCATCTCACCTCCAGCAGAGCTGGTCTTCTTAAGTAATCACTAATGCTGATAGGTGATAAAACACCATGATAATGAAGTGCTATGGAAATACTGGCTTACAGTGTGAGGTGATATAAAGATTCCAAGAAGATCATCATGAACAATCCTATAAAATGACTCCTTGCTTGTAATATGGGGAGGCAAATGATGTGTAATTGAAATGAGAGTTTTACATGAAAGATACATTTCTTATTCCAGAATGATTCAGCAGATGAGGTGTAAATGTTAAACAACCACAGTTATGTCATCCCCTGCATATAAATCTGGAACAAGACCCTGGCAACACAGGTAATGATGTTACTGAACTATGAGTAAGCCAAATATTGTTTAAGCAGTTGTAGCACAGATTTCCCTACTGTAAGCCAAATAAACTTGCCAAAAAGTCCTCCTAAGGCTTAATAAATAATAAGTTAACTATGATCCATATGTCAATAAAACAGCTGAATCAGCCTTTATAACTCTAGAGAGGATGCAGTAATACAACAAATGTTCAGGTGACCTACCTAGGAACGCTATGCCAATGAATCTTCGTGTTTGCATGATTCAAGTAAAGGCTTCACCATTGCATTTTTATTGATATAGCTATGTCCAGATTGGCTAATAGGAAGAGTCTTCGTCATTCCGATATTTTGTAAGAGAAAACACAGATGTAAATTAAACTTTCCCTAGCAGCCTTTAAGAGAAAGCCCCACAACCCCAGAGAGGAGAGACTTTCCAGTGAGACGTGTAGCCCCAAGGCACAAAACTCTATGGAACATGCTCTACCTCCAAATATTTTACATTAGATTTGAAAGCCTCGTTTCCAAGTTAGTATTTCCTTTCTAGATAGCTGTTACCTTGCTAGCTTAAAAAGTGAAGATAGATATTTCAAAAGAAAGAGTATGACAAATAATGCCATACCAAGTGATAGAAAGTCATTCTCCTATGTTTTCATTGCCTTCCCTAGCCCCATCTAAAAGGAGCTCTGTGTCATAGATACCCATAGCTGTACTGGAGGTTGTTTTTTTAATGAGTCAAAAATAATGTCTCCAAACAGCTCTCTCGTGAGCTATGCTTATGTTCCAAAGGTCCAACTTAGATGTGAAACCAAAGCTCACTTGGAAGAAGTTTTTCTTTGTATTTTTTTTTAATTAATGCAAAACGAAGTTATAATAAGAAGGCATAAAATTTAACCAGTCTATAAATTTAATTTCAGTCCTTCTCTTTTTCAATATCTTAGATATAGCGTGAATTTAAAATATCAAGATCAGCCATTAAAAACACATCCCCATCCCAACAGCAATGGTAAGAGACAAGATACTTACTCCAGATCTTATTAAAATTCATATTTATGCATATTTCTACCAAGGTTATAAATCAGAACACATTTCTGCAGGGGGATTGGACTAGGTGATCTTCCTTGTGACTTTCTAGTCACTTCAGAAATGTAACAGGAATAGAGAATATAACTATATCTCAACAATTTTAACTTCCTGTAGAAATCAGAAAGCAGAGAGTTGCACAGCCATTGCAAACAGCAAGAATAAAAGATGTGCACACCTCACTGTGAATTTTCAGAGAAAATCTACAGCAATCACAGAATCACAGAATGTTACGGATTGGAAGGGACCTTGAAAGATCATCTAGTCCAACCCCCCTGTTGGAGCAGGAACACCTAGATCATGTCACATAGCAACGCATCCAGGTGGGTTTTGAATGTCTCCAGAGAAGGAGAGTCCACAACCCTCCTGAGCAGCCTGTTCCAGTGTTCTGGAATCTCTATTCACCCTTCAATCTCTATTCACCCTTCTACAAAAACCATGTGTTTAGCTTTTAATCTGTGAAGTTATAGTGTTCCAAATATTCTGATAAAACTTTCCATGGAATTTGACTGAGTTCCCCAGTTACCAAGAAAAGAGGTATGTTAGCACCTTTTGGCAAAACAAACAAACAAACAAACAAACAAAAAACCTTCCTTCTCTAATAATAGAGCTTATTTGTGGTATAAATCATATTTAAGACTGTGCAGTATCAAATTTGTGCCTGTCCTGGTTTCAGTTAGGACAGAGTTAATTTTCCTCCTAGTAGCTGGTAGGGTGCTATGTTTTGGATTAGGATGAGAAGAGCGCTGATAACATGCTGATGTTTTAATTGTTGCAGAGCAGTGCTTACACCAAGCCAAGGACTTTTCAGCTTCTCGCTCTGTCCTGCCCGTGAGCAGGCTAGGGGTGCAGCAGGAGCTGGGAGGGGACAGACCCAGGACAGCTGACCCAAACTGGCCAAAGGGGTATTCCATACCATCTGACGTCATGCTGAACAATATATAGGGGTGGCTAGCCGGGGTGGGGGGGGCCGGCTGCTCGGGGATAGGCTGGGCATCGGTCAGCGTGTGGTGAGCAATTGCATTGTGCATCACTTATTTTGTACACATTATTATTATTAATACTGTTATTATTATTATTATTATTATTGTTATTATTATTTTCCTGTCTTAATAAACTGTCTTTATCTCAACTCACAGGCTTCACTTTCCTGTTTCTCTCCCCCATCCCAGAGAGGGAGGGGGGAGGGTGAGCGAACAGCTGTGTGGTGTTTAGCTGCCAGCTGGGCTAAACCACAACAGTGCCTTATTTTCAAGTGGACAAATACAATTCATTTAAGCTTCAAAGATCAGGTGTACAATGTATTACAGGGACTGACTTACGTTAATAGGAGAGAGCTGGTTTATCCTGGACGAGCAGATGGCCATGAACTTCTAAAAGTATATATGTGTACATTCCATTGCCAGCAGTAAAACAGTCTGATTCAGATTAGTGGTTTGTTTCTGCTTTTAATAACTCTGTAGCTTTCCATTAGGCTTCTCTTTAAATAGTCTTAGTTTCTTAGTTTTGTTCTCACAGTAAGTGCAAATACTGTTATAAGCTGGTTTATAGTCCTGCTCCCTTCCGTTCTCTGCTCCCCATTTTTATGGTTTTAGGGTTTTGTTAGAGGTTTAACTTAAAGGTTTAATTTATGATTAATTGTAGGCACATACATTCTATATGAACTAGAACAATGAATGGTCTATGATATGATGACCAGAATAATTCCTTAACTTTTTCAATAATTCATAGCAAACTAATAATCAGCAGTTCTTACACATATAACAAATATCATTGGCTCAAAAAACAAACAAGCAAACAAACAAAAAAAATCATATTATTTTGTCATCTTCTTAAAGTTTAGAAAATTCAGGATAAGCCCAGAGATATTACAGTACGTCTGTGGGGAAAAAAAGTCACACATACACACAACATAAAGAAAGAAATAAGATTTTACTACAAGTTCATGTGCTTGGTAACCTTTGACTCCCCACCTCCCTTTTTTATCACAGCAATAATTAGTTTCAGCTTATATCATTCATAGATGAAGGACAGCTTTCAAAACAAAAACTGCTGTACCTGTGACCTGTTAAAGGAACCTGTTTGTGTATGTTATGACAGTGTCAGAGATTTTTGGGGGTGTTTTTAGTGCAGTAATTATTTAACAAGCACATAGTCTAAGCAATTTAAGAAAAGAGATTAGGTTATTAAAATTTTACTAGAGATAGTTATATTTTCTATCTGAATAGACTTTCAAAAATACCAATTTATGTAATATTATGATAAAGTACTTACTTTTCAGTCGAACAATAAAAAGTATAGAAGATTCAGATGTTCTTATCTGACTATTTCAACTATTAAGAACAATAATTTCAATATTCCAATTGAAATATATGTTTATTTTTCTTGTCTTTGTTCATATTAAAAAAAAAATACACAACTAAGCGTCTGGGATCCCACATGTTTAATTTATTTCTTTTTTTTTTTTTTTTAAAGAACTCTGATATTTTTTTTTTTAAACATCATTTATCTTTCATGGAGTCATCCTTTTGAATATGTTTTATATACAAGCAGAAACAAGTAGAATTCTAGAAGTAATAGAATGTCTTGCAAAATGAAACAAAAATAGTTCTTACTCCTTAGTAGGCTTGGCAGACTACAGCTTGTTTTATTTGAAAATAGGATTAAATCAATTACATGTGACATGCTGCTAATATCACAGGCAATGGTGACCTTTCTTTAAACAAAAATATTTCTCATTCTTGTCAACCTTCATTTGGTATATTTAACTTATTCCCTGTCAGGATATGAATGGCCACTTCCAGTGGTTTCAGCTGGGAAACAGAAGAGTAGAAACAGATATTGTGGTCACAGCAAGTAGAATTCAGATGTAAAGAAGATAAGAAATGCCTCTTGTGTGTTCACTTAAAGGGTAGCCGTCAGGAATTAGAAAACTTCCTGCTACCAGTTGGAGCCTGAGCAAGGAACAGCTGGGGCTGGAGCAAAAACATGAAGGACAAAACATGAAGAACAAGAACGTTACTGGGAGTAATCATCAAGGATCCACAAAGGTAAGTAATACTTTGTCAACTTGATAATTTGCCATGATGGCTGGCTTGGTAGATGAGGGGAAAGCAGTGGATATTGTCTACCTAGATCTCAGTAGTGCTTTTGACAACATCTCCAATAACATCCATATAGAGAAACTGATGAAGTATGAGCTGGACAAGCAGGTAGTGAAAACTGGCTGATCAGCTGAGCTCAGTGTTGTAATAAGTGGCTTGAAGTCTAACTGGAGGCCAGAACCTCAGGTGTACCCCAGAGATCAATACTGGCATAAGTGCTGTTTAACACCTCCATTAATGATCCAGATGATGGGGTAGAGCATACCATTAGCAAGTTTGTTGATGATACCAAACTGGCAGGAGTAGCTGATATGCCAGATGGTCATGCAGCCATCCAGAAGGATTTTGACAGGCTGACACAAACCTCATGATATTCAACAAAAGAAAATGCAAAGCCCTGTGCCTGGTGAAGAATAAAGGAAATTGCCTATGCTGAGTGCTATACTAACATCTTATTTTCATTTTCTTTGATAACAAACCATTACTGTACAGAACAAGAGCAGCATCTTGATGTAGTTTGCTCTGCTCTTCAAAAACCCTTGGAGGGTGTGTGTGGGGTGTCTAAGAGATAAAAGGTCACAGTGCAATAAGCAGTAACTAACTTTTCTAGGGTATTTACCACAGGTTAGAAAGCAGAGATGAGAAATATGCAGAGATAGCAAAATCCCATCTAGTGGGCATACTGGGAATATTGTTTGCTTCCCAAAACTGATTTTGTGCTTAGTAAAAAGTAAAAGGATGGCAGAACAGAGGGGAAACAGGGTTGTACTAAGCAATATAAAAATTGCCACATCAGTTTAGAATGTGATGATGGTATGGCTGTGATATTTTGGGAATCTCAATTTACAAGAGTTGAAAACTCTCCAATCATTTTGCAGTACTGTGGTCACATTTTAGGATCTCTTTGCTTTGATTAAGGATGCACAAGAGCTTTAGGTGTGGTTTATTTGCCAGATTTTAATCTCCCAACATATAATCTTGCAACTTGATGACTTGCTTTTAATAGAAAAAAACAATTAGTACAAAAATGTATTTCGATTTATGACTGTGAGCACTACAAATACAAATGATGCCTGTAAATCCATGGGGCCTGATGGGATTCATCTCTGAGGGTACTCAAAGAGCTGACTGAGTGGTCAAGGGACCTCTCTCAATTATTTTCAATGGCTTTGGGAATCTGAAGAGGTTCCTGTTCACTAGAAGCTGGCAAATGTGGTCCCAATTTTCAAGAAAGGCAAGAAAGAAGATTCTGGCAGTTACAGGCCTGCCACTCTCACTTCAGTGCCTGGTAAAAATATTGAGAAGATTATGCTGGGAGTTATTGAAAAACACCTAAAAGACAACACAGACATTGGTAACAGCCAACATGGGTTCACAAGGGGAAGGTTGCATTTAAAAAGCTTAATTTCCTTTTGTGACAAGATCACCCATCTACTTGACCAAAGGAAGCTGGCTGATGTAATCTTTCATAGAATCATAGAATATCCCGAGTTGGAAGGGACCCATAAGGATTATCAAGTCCAAATCCTTCTGCATTTCAGTAAAGCATTCAATACTGTCTCACAGTATCCTTCTGGACAAAATGACCAGAAAACAGTTAGATAAAAACATAATAATATGGGTGAACAATTGGCTGTTGGGTTGGGCCCAGAGCATTCTTGTAAATGGGGTTCCATCAGGATGATGACCTGTCACTAGTGGGATTCCCCAGGGCTCCATTTTAGGACCAGTCCTCTTCAATATTTTCATGAACGATTTGGATGTATGACTTAAAGATTTTTTGAACAAGTTTGTGGATGATACCAAATTGTGTGGAGTTGTATTGACTTGGTGAGGCCTTGCAGAGAGATCTAGGCAAACTGGAGAACTGAGCAGTCACTAACAATATGAAGTTTAAAAGAGCAAGTCACAGAATCACAAAATCGCAGAAGGGATGAGGTTGGAAGGGACCTCTGAAGATCATCTAGTACAGCCCCCCTACTGAGCAAGGTCACCTAGAGAATGTTGCACAGGATGGCATCCAGGAGGGTTTTAAATATCTCCAGAGAAGGAGACTCCACATCCTCTCTGAGCAATCTGTCCCTGTGCTCTGTCACCCTCACAGTAAAGTATCCTCTCATATTCATCCGGAATTTCCTGTGCTTTAGTTTGTGCCCATTGCCACTCATCCTGTTGCTGGGCACAACTGAAAAGAGACCAGCTCCATCCTCTTGACACCTTCCCCTCAGATATTTATAAACATTGATGAGGTATCCCCTTAGTATTCTCTTTTCCAGGCTAAACAGGCCCAGTTCTCTCAGCGTCTTCTCTTACAACAGGTGCTCCAGTCCTCTTATCGTCTTCGTAGCCCTCCTCTGGATTCGTTCCAGTAGTTCTGTGTCCCTCTTGTACTGGGGAGCCTGGAACTGGACACAATACTCCAGGTGTAGCTTCACCAGTGCTGAGTAGGGGGGGAGGATCATCTCCCTTGAACTGCTGGCAACAGTCTTCCAAATGCACCCCAGGATACTGTTGGCCTTCCTGGCCACAAGAGCACATTGCTGACTCCTGGTCAGCCTGCTGTCCACCACGACTCCCAGGTCCCTCTCTACAGAGCTGTATTCCAGCAGGTCAGCCCCCAGCCTGTACTGGTGCTTGGGGTTATTCCTCCCTAGGTGCAGGACCCTGCACTTGCCCTTGTTGAACTTCATGAGGTTCGTCTTGGCCCAACCCTCCAGCTGTCAAGGTCCCTCTGAATGGCAGCACAGCCCTCTGGGGTATCAGCCATTCCTCCGAGCTTTTGCTCTGTCAGCACACTTGCTGAGGGTGCACTCCATTCCATCATCCAGGTTGCTGATGAATAAGTTAAACATTGGACCCAGTACTGACTCCTGGGGGACACTGCTCACAATGGGCCTCCACACCACTAAGCACAACCCACTGAGCTTTGTTAACCAGCCACTTATCAATCCACCTCACTGTCCACTCATCTAAGGCTGCACATCCTGAGATTGTCTGTGAGGATGTTATGGGAGACAGTGTCAAAAGCCTTGCTGAAGTCAAGGTAGACCTCATCATAGAAAGCTATCAAATTGGTTAGCATGATTTTCCCCCAGTGAATCCGTGCTGATTATTCCTGATCACCTTCTTATCTTTCACATGCTTGGAGATGACCTCCAGAATGAACTGTTCCATCACCTTTCCAGGGATGGAGGTGAGGCTGAATGGCATGTAGTTGTCTGGGTCCTCCTTCTTGCCCTTTTTGATGACTGATGTGACATTGGCTTTCTTCCAGTCCTCAGGCAACCTCTCCTGTTCTCCACGACCTTTCAAAGATGATGGAGAGTGGCCTAGCAATAACATTGGACAGCTCCCTAAGCACCCGTGGGTATATTCTATCAGGGCCCATAGATTTGTGGATATCAAGTCTGCTTAGATGATGTCTGACCTGATCCTCTTTGACCAAGGGAAATTCTTCCTTTCTCCTGACTCCCTCTCTTGTCTCCAGGGTCTGAGATTCCTGAGGGCTGATCTCAGCAGTAAAGACTGAAGCAAAAAAGTCATTCAGGCATTCTGCCTTCTCTGTATTCTTTGTCACCAGGGCACCCGCCCCATCCAGCAGTGGGTCAACATTTTTCCCAGTCTTCCTTTTTCTACTGATGTATTTGAAGAAGCCCTTCTTGTTGCCATTGACATTCCTTGCTAGATCCAATTCCAAATGGGCCTTGACCTTCCTTGTCGCATCCCTGCATACTCTGGCAGTGTTCCTATATTCCTCCCAAGTGGCCTGTCCATTTTTCCACATGCTGTAAACTTTCTTCTTCTGTCTGAGCTTTGCCAGGATGTTCCTGCTCATCCATGCAAGTCTCCTGCACCCTTTGCTTGTCTTCTTACTTATACGGATGCACTGATCTTGAGCTTGGAGGAAGTGATACTTGAATATTGACCAGCTGTCTTGGATCCCCCTTTCTTCCAGGGCCCTAACGCATGGGTTTCTTCCAAGTAGATCCCTGAAGAGGCCAAAGCTTGCTCTCCTGAAGTCTAGGGTCGCAATCCTACTTTTTGCCCTGCTTCCTCCTCTCAAGATACTGAACTCCACCATAACACGGTCACTGCAGCCAAGGCTGCCTCTGACCCTCACATCTCCAACTAGTCCTTTCTCATTTGTTAATACAAGGTCTAGCAGCACACCTTTCCTTGTCGGCTTCTCCACCACCTGTGTCAAAAAGTTGTCATCAATGCACTGCAGGAACCTCCTGGACATTTGGTGCCTAGCTGTGTGGTCTTCCCAGCAGATATCAGGGTGGTTGAAGTTCCCCATGAGAACCAGGGCTTGTGACTGAGAGGCTACTTTGAGCTGTCTGAAGAAGGCTCCATCTACCTCCTCTTCCTGATCAGGTGGCCTGTAGCAAACACCCACAGTAGTGTCAGCCATGGTAGCCTGCCCTTTAATCCTTACCCGTAAGCTCTCAACTCTCTCTACATCCACCCCTAGGCAGAGCTCCACACATTCCATTTGCTCGCTCTTATAAGAGCAACTCCACCACCTTGCCTTCCTGGCCAGTCTTTTCTAAAAAGCACGTAGCATTCCATGACAACATTCCAGTCATGTGAGCTATCCCACCACGTTCCTGTGATTGCAATAAGAACATTGCCTTGCAACTGCACGCAGATCTCTAGTTCTTCCTGTTTGTTTCCTATACTACATACATTAGTATACAAGCACTTCAGGAAGCTGAAATGCTTATTTCTCATGCTGCGTGTGTACGTATAGAAACACCTCAGATGTCTTTCATTCAACTCAGCCCCTAAGGGGCAGACTGAAGGGCCTCGCTAGCATGCAGTTCCTCAAAAATTGACATAGCTTATCACTGGTGGGCATGGTTTTGTCCCTTTCCCCCTTCAAATCTAGTTTAAAGCCCTGTCAATCAGCCCTGATAACTCCTGGGCAAAAATCCTTTTCCCGCTCAGAGAAAGTTTGCTCCCTATCAGGAGTCAGTAGGCCCAGTGTCATGTAGGCCTTCCATGATCAAGAAATCTGAAACTGTGTCAGTGGCACCAGCCTTGGAGCCACGTATTGATCAACTGGGTTCACCTGTTCTTTTCAATATTGATCCCCACTACTGGAAGGATGGAGGAAAACACTACCTGTGCACCTGATCCTTCAACCAATTGCCCTAAAGCCCTAAAATCCCTTTTGATAGCTCTTTGGTTTCTCTTTGCCACCTCATCACTACCAACTTGAACAAGCAATAAAGGGTAATAGTCAGAGGGATGTAAGTGTTGGATTCTGCACCTGGGAAGGGACAACCCTGGCTATATGTACAGTCTGGGGGATGAGAAGCTGGAGATCAGCGCAGCAGAAAGGGAGCTGGGTGTTTTGGTTGACATCAAGCTGAACACAAACCAGCAGCGTGCCTTGGCAGCCAGGAGGGCCAACCATATCCTGGGGTGCATCAAGCACAGCATTGCTAGCCAGTTGAGGAAAGTGATTGTTCTGCTCTACTCTGCACTGATGCAACCTCACCCTGAGTACTGTGTGCAGTTTTGGGTGCCACGGTATAAGAAATATATAAAACTGCAAGAGAGTGTCCAAAGGAGGGTTACAAAGACGGTGAAGGGTCTGGAGGGCAAGATGTGTGAGGAGCGGCTGAAGTCACTTGGTTGATCAGCCTGGAGAAGACTGAGGGAGAGAAGACTGAGAAAACAGAGGAGAGACCTCATCAGAGTCTACAGCTTCCTCATGAGGGGGAGCGAAGGGCAGGCACTGATCCCTTCTCTCTGGTGATCAGCTATAAGAGTCGGAGATAATACTCTTTGGAATCAAGGTTTCAGTAGGTTCTCTGAAGTTAAAGAACAAACAAACAAGGTATGGGATGAAAAGGCCAGGATTTCTGGGGGAAAAAAAAGAAAAAAAAAAAAGGAAAGAAACCTGTAACAATGCTAAGATAACTACCAAGTGAAGACATCACACTGATTTAGACTGTAGGCAACACTACTACTAATAATAAATAAATCAACCCGGGAATCCCTGTTATTTGTGAACAATAATAAAGACTCAAGTAAAGATATAGACACACACAAAAAAAAGAAACTACGGCATGGGTTTAGGCTGCCTTGACTAAGGGAGAGGAATTATTGAACAATTTCACTATGAACCAATAAAGCAAAATTTTGGATACAGGCTTGCTAACTTTTTAGTAGACCAAGCCAAGAATGATGACAAAAATAGTCTGTAGGTAGACAGAACTTTTACAAATCAGAAAGGAACAAGAATTCACAGAAAATGTACAAGGGCAGGGCCAATTAAAAATATTAGGACAATCCAGTGGAGAGCTTTCAAGTCTCTGCACTAATGCTCACAGTATGGAGAATAAACTCAAGGATATGGAAGCTGTATACATTAGAAAAGGTATTATTTAATTGGCTGTAATTCACAGCTTACGAATACTATTATAGCAAAGAAAAAAATAACTAAAAAATTAGAGGCAAGAAGTATATAGTCTGAGTTCCAGAGTGTAGCAGGAAATGTCTTTAAACAATCTGTTCAAAACAGTAAATGAGAGAAAGAAATGTTAGTCTGGATGTACAATATATGCAGACAAATCCAACGCATGTAACTTGGGGTTTGCGGGGAACAGACTTATTAAAACAACACAAACTAATGTTATTTGATGGTTTGCTGAGAGCAAAACATAGCTGAACTGTATTCACTGCAAATACTTAAGATACATCAGAAACATACCTAGATGATCAAGAAGGTCCCTTGGATACATACAAAGAAGTTTAAGAAAGTAATGACAGCAGATAATCTGTGTGCTAGTGATTATGAAATGATCTCAGGAATGAGAGGTGGGAGGAGAAAAAAGTACAACCATTGAAAAGTTGTTGGAATAGACTTAGCTAGGAGGCAAACATAAAAACACTGTTCTTCTTCCTCATTTCATGTTTTTGGATGTCAAACAGATAAAACTATATGCTTCCTACTATTTTGTTTCTCTGAAAACCAATAAGTAATACAATAAAATCTTCTTCAATAAACAGAATATTGATTCTCAAATGAATATTTCAGAATAATGTATTGGAAGACTGAATTATCAATGTAGTATCCAACTCGAAGTAAAAAAAAATGAATAAATAAAGTATTAGTAAGCAGACATGGTCACCCGGGATATGGAGAAGGCTGAGGTACTTACTGACTATTTTGCCTCAGTCTTCACTGACAAGAGCTCCATCCAAATGGTCCAGGCCCCAAAAGGCAAAGGCAGGGACTGGAAGAATGATGAACTGCCCAGTGTAGGAGAAGATTAGGTTCAAGACCATCTTAGGAACCTGAAGGTGAACAATTGCATAGGACCAGATGAGATGCATCGGCGGGTCCTGAGGGAACTGGCAGATATAGTTGGTAAGCCACTATCCATCATATTTGAGACGTTGTGGCAGTCTGGTGAAGATCCCACTGACTGGAAGAGGGGAAACATAACCTCCATTTTTAGAAAGGGAAAAAAGGAAGACGTGGGGACTATAGGACTGTCAGTCTCACCTCTGTGCCTAGCGAGATCATGGAGCAGATCTTCCTAGAAACTATGCAGAGGCACATTGGAAATAAGGAGGTGATTGGTGACATCCAACAAGGCTTCACCAAGGGCAGATCATGCCTGACAAATCTGGTGGCCTTTTATGATGGGGTTACAGCATTGTTGGATGGGGGAAGAGCAACTGACTTCATCTACCTGGACTTGTGCAAAGTGTTCCTCATGATATCCTTGTCTCTAAATTGGAGAGCCATGGATTTGATGGATGGACCACTCAGTGCATAAGGAATTAGCTGTACGGTTGCACTCAAAGTGTTGCACTCAACGGCTTGATGGCTAGGTGGAGATTAGTAACGAGTGGTGTTCCTTAGGGGTCAATATTGGGACCGTCACTATTTAACATCTTTGTTGGTGACATAGTGAAATTGAGTGTGCTGTCAGCAAGTTTGTTGATGACACTGTCCTGGTTTTGGCTAGGATAGAGTTAATTTTCCTCCTAGTAGCTGGTATGGTGCTGTGGTTTGGATTTAGGATGAAAATAATGCTGACAACACACCGATGTTTTAGTTGTTGTAGGGCAGTGCTTACACTAATGCAGGGAATTTTCATCTTGTCATACCGTCCTGACAGTGAGGAGACTGTGGGTGCACAAGGAGCTGGGATGGGACAGAACCAGGACAGCTGACCCAAACTGGCCAAAGGGATATTCCATACCATATGTAGTCATAGTGAACAATTAATATGGGGTGGCTGGCCAGGGTGGGGGGGGTATCATTGCTCAGGAATGGGATGGGCATCAGTCAGTGGGTGGTGAGCAATTGCACTGCTTTATACACACGTGTTTTATGCACATTATTATCATTATTATTATCATTACTTTTTTTTTTCTTTCTTTTCTGTCCTATTAAACTGTCTTTATCTCAACCCACAAGCTTTTACATGCTTTCCCACCGGGGGTGGGGGTGGGCGTGGGGGGTGGGGGGAGGGTGAGCGAATGGTTGTGTGATGCTTAGCTGCTGACCGGGTTAAACCACAACAGACACCAAGCTGCGTGGTGTGATGGCATGCTGGAAGGAAGGAATGCCATCCAGAGGGACCTGGACTGGTTTGAGAATTGGACCTGTGAGAACCTCATAAAGTTCAGCAAGGCCAAGTGCAAGGCCCTGAATCTGGGCTGGGGCAATCACAAGCACAAGTACAGGCTGGGTGATGAGTGGATTGAGAACAGCCCTGAAGAGAAGAACCTGGGGGTGCTGGTAGACAAGAAGATAAACATAAGCTAGCAATGTGCTCTTGCAGCCCAGAAAGCCAACTGTACCCTGGGCTGCATCCAAAGAAGTGTGGCCAGCAAGGCAAGGGAGGTGATTCTCCTCTCTACTCTGCTCTCGTGAGACCCCACCTGGAGTACTGAGTTCAGCTCTGGGGTCCCCAGCACAAGAAGGACATGGACCTATTTGAATGATTCCAGAGGAGGGCCAGCCTAGAGAAGAGAAGGCTCCAGTGAGACCTTATAGCAGCATTCCAATACCTAAAGGGAGCCTACAGGAAAGCTGGGGAGGGACTCTTTGTCAGGAAGGACAAGGAGTAATGTCTTTAAACTAAAAAAAGGTAGATTTAGATTAGATATTAGGAAGAAATTCTTCACTCAGAGGGTGGTGAGGCACTGGAACAGGTTGCCCAGAGAAGCTGTGGATGCCTTGTCCCTGGAAGTGTTCAAGACCAGGCTGGATTGGGATTTGGGCAACCTAGTCTAGTGGAAGGTGTTCCTGCTCATGGCAGGGTTGTTGGAACTAGATGATCTGTAAGGTCCCTTACAACACAAACCATTCTATGATTCTATGAAATGTTGCAAAAAATATAATAGAATTTGGATAATTTATCTCTTACAAGTAAAACAACTGAAAATGCTTGATGAGAGTGACAAAGACAAACAAAAATAAAACACCTGTAGAAGTGACAAAAGTAATCCCAAAGGAACAGTAACAGCATAAGTATCTGGACAAATAGGAGGAATAGAAAAAGATCTCATTCCATTACTTCCCTCTACACACCTCCCAATCCCTTACTGCTCCCCCCCTGCCCCCCCACTGGAATACTGTTTATGCTCTTGAATTTATCTCTTATCATACCATCATACCATAAAAGATAAAAACTATTATTGCAGAGAATATAAGCCTTTACTTGTTTAAAATCTAATATCCTGGAAAAGGTCTAGAGAATAGCACCAAGGATGGTGGAAGTTCTGTAAAGTGCAGTATTTGATGAGGCTAGAGTTCTTCAGCCTGGAAAGACTTGTGGGGGTTTGTCAGTCTATAGAATCAAGAGAATGTTGTCAGGATGATAATGGACAAATAGTTCACTGTCTCTTGCAGTACAAGAAGTAAGGAACATCAAAAGAAGCCAAATTCAAACCAAATGGATGCAACAGTGCATACAACAGTGAACCTGTAGAATTCTCTGCCAAAAGCCATTTTGGGTATAAAGAGATTATACAGGATCAAGAGGAGATTGTACCCTATTTGCAATTATTAAATAACCAAATGAGCTCAAGAAACACCTTTCATGGAAAATAACTGATGGATGAAAGAGTATGTCAGAGAAAGCATCATACCTGCTTGTCATACTCTTACTAGACATCTCTGATGACATCCACTGATCAGAGAATAAAAGGCTAGATAGAATCTTAATTTGAACTATTACTGCCATTCTTATACTCCTTTCTACAGGAAATTGTTGGTTTGGTTTGGATCTGGCATATATTCATACAACATGTATGTACATATGCACATCAAGAACAGAAGAAAACTGAAAGAGATATATATGGCTTCAGTAACCAGTTTAGTAAAAAAATAATAACAACAAAAAAAGAAAAAAATATATAAATAATCAGAAGTCATGTTTCGCTTGGAGTGGCTGTGGCCAAGGATAAATACAGGAAAAATGTAAGTCATTCCTCATGTGAAATCTGTAAAATAAGTAATTCAAAACTCTGCAACGTTTGAAACAAATATCTTGACTAATAAGTGTGATATAATAAACATTGCAGAATTTGCCAAATCAAATGATAGAGAATTTTAATTTTATTTCCAGGTTAGTATAACTGACTGAAGTGTAAAGCAAGCCATTAACAGTTTATTTTACCTATCCCTTTACATTGGAGAAAGATTACACAAGATGTAGAACAATGGAAAAATAGATTGAATATAATTTTCTAGTGTATCTCTCTAGCTATGTCAAGACTGTGTTTTACATCATTGCAAATGGAGATATTATTTATAAGCAGAACCACCAAAATCAATAGAAAATTTACAACAGAGTTTGCATACGGACCAGCCACAACAGACCCCTTTCCTGATACAGATACTAAAAATATGTTTCTAAACAACAGTGTTTTAAAGAACAGAAAGATAAGCACTTGCTATCAAATTCAAGCTTTGATCACTAGCTGCTCTTTCATCATAAAATGGGATGGATATATTTATATTTATATCTGTATTTATATTTATATCTATATCTATATCTATATTTATATATATTTTTTTCTGTAGATTTCATGAATGAGCATTTCTATTTGGACCTTGAGACATGTGGCCCCTTTTAAACCTAGTATCATACATACCAAGTTATAAACATTCAAAGCTAAGGGCTTATAATAAAAGTTCTATACACACCACTTAATGTTGCTACACAAATCTGTTTGGTTTATAACTGAAGAAAAACTCGATCAAAGGAAAGCTGTCAAGCTGCTGAACCGTGTCTCACCAGCATTGAAACTACAGTCACGGCAGATTACACTAATATGCTTATTCACAGCATAATATAATGGCATCAAGGCACAGTTAATCTGACTCAAAATAGATATTAATTTTAAATCCTTGAGAGTGTGGAATGAAGATCATTTTGCAGTACATAGTTGACACAAAACAAGTAATTCTTCATATAACGAATATGTGAAGCTTTCTGGGCCAGAACTGCTGCCTGTGGAGAGGAGCCCATGGTGTAGCAGGAGGTCTGGTGGGAGCTGCTGTACATGGGGTCCTGTGCTGGACTAGTCCACTCTTGAAGGATGGACCCCATAGTACAGACCCATATTGGAGCAGTTCCTGAAGATCTGCAGCCTGTAGGAAGCCAATGTAGGATCAATTCAGGAAGGATGGCATCCTGTGGGAGGGACCCCACACTGGAGCAGGGGAAGACAGTGAGGACAAAGGATTGGTATAGATGAAGGGCTATGGATCAACCGTAACCCCCATTCCCTGTTCCCTCACAATACTTGGGAGAAGGATGTAGAAGAAGGTGGCTGTGGAGGAAGGTGTTTTTAGTTTGCTTTTAGGTTCTCACTGCTTGTCTGTTAGCAACTGTGAAATACATTAATCTCCCTATGCTGAGTCTGTTTTGCCTATGACAGTAATTAGTGAGTGTTCACCCTACCCTTCTCTAAACCCTTGAGCACTTTTTCATTGTGTTTTCTCACCTTCTTCCTTTGAGAAGGAGGAGTGAGAGTGTTTAGCTAGCCATTAGTGTGAAACCAACACACTGCTCTTCTAGATGTATGACAAATTAGCTAAACTCTGCTTGAGTCCATGTTCAAGCACAATTTTCTGTCCTGGAATCTCTTTCAGAGAATGGCAAAAAACGTCAGGAGGGTTCATATCCTATGTCCTTCACTCCAGCAAACTTTGTAACATCCATAAGAGCTTTGGCTAAGTACAGAATGCTAGGGCTGACCCAGAAATGTCTGCAGAAAGAAGAGAAAACAGTGAAATATCTGTGAAGCTTTCAAAGTCCAAAGTAGACATTGGGACAGAATATAGACTACTAAAAATACCCATATCTCTCTTGCAATTCTTGCTTACATTAAATTGTGCATTGTCATAGTAATCAAATACTTGAAAATACTACTGAACATGAAGACAGGTATATACTGTGATATGTACAAATGCATGGAATTGACATACTTGTCTGAAACTTGGCTGAAAGTCAAATTCTAATTCTGTTATGGAAATCTCCATTCAAAAAAGCAACAAGGGTGAAATGTAAGATTGAGATCTGACGTAATTCATCATGTCTAAAATAATTCTATTCTAAATATTCTATGATATACATAGGGAATGAATATTTATTCCCCACAGTACCTGAAGGGATGAGCATGTGTACACTCATATCCTTTGCTTTCCATACAGGAAAGATGAATCATATTTGTTCCTGTCTTTGGCTTTGGGAATTTGTAGCCTCTAAGTATACCAAACATCTTACATTTGTAACATGCTTATGGAGACTCTCTGAGAAGAGCACTAGTATAGAAAGTCTTTTTTTTGCTTGTGCCCTTAATTTCTTTATTCACAAAAGAAGATCAAATTAATACCAACAGCTGATTTTTCCAGGCACCTTCTAGCACCACTCAGACCAAACTTCCAAATCAGAAACTGTACAAAGACATTTCAAAATACACGTCTGTCTTTTGAAGACAACACCCAAATCTAAGAGACGTCCTTGGCTGAAGTCAAAACTCAATCCACCTCACCCAATCTGCTTGTTAACAAAACTTCTGCTATTAGCTATGAAATATAACTCCAAAATACAGTCAGATCTGTGTTTTTTATGGTTATCTTTGAAATACCCGAATGTCCACTACCCCAGCCTGGATAAGTCAACCTGAGTTTGGACGAATTTACCAAACACATGCTTCCTTAACATAGTGCTAACCTTCATGTCATACATCAGTTCCCTTGGTTAAATTAACTATTACTGTGCATGAAATGAAAGTTCCACATCTAAAATTTACCTTTATCAGACTCTTAAAGAGAGAGGAAGGAGCCCTGTGTTTAATAGTTTCTAAAGTAATAACTGCTACTCTAGCAATCCGAGATTATGGAAACACATGCTGCAGTATAGGAAAAATCATCATAGCAAACCACATACCCACAAAAACATCATTTCCACTTCCTCTCACTGGACAATTGCAGAGTCTTTTTTCACCCCTCATTCTCAGAACTGACTATCTTTCTCAGTACAGGTTTGCAGAAGTAAACCCTTTTGACAGAGGAAACAATGTCTCAAACTTTCTTTGAAAGACTGTGTTCAACCACAAAGAGCTAACACTGCAGCATGTGATTTTCCCTGTCTATTCTAGGAAGTCAGTCAGATGTTCAGCATTCAAATTCAGAATTCCAGAATTTTGAAGATTCTAGTTAAAAGCCTACAGAACTGTCTGCACACTTGATTTACTTAAAAAGGAGGATACTTTAAGGCAAAGCTATGAGAAATTGAGGCCTGTTTTTCCATAGGTTTTCCTTTTCATTATTCATTCTTGTAAGTTTATATGTATATAAAGCTACAAATTCATATTTTGCATGAACAGCCAGTTTCTAGGAAGTTGATTTGATAATATTAATGCCAAAATATTTTAGGAAATCATTTTCAAAAGCTTGCTGGATTGAAATATTCCCCACATCAGACATACATCTAATAAAGTGGTGCTTGCTTTTCTTTGTAATCTATATGCATCAATGCAATGTTTATGCTATTTCAACCGGACATCATACATTTCTTATTGTCTGTCTCCACTCACTAACATCAACAATCTGCTTAGCTTTGTTGTCAGTGCTTTTGACAGCTATGATTTCTCTTACAAATTCAAGCTTACTCTTGAAATGTTCCCACAAGGGCCTCCTAAATGAACAAAGATTTGAATTGAATGAAAAAAACAAAACAAACAAACAAACAAAAAAACAATCAAAACAATCTCCAAAATCTGAGATCTGTTGTTTCCTTTCAACTACTGGGTCAAGCTGGGATGCCTGTTTATCTCATATAGATCCCATAGGAGGCTGGGCTAAGACAGTTCTCATGTACAGTACTGTAAACTTGAAACATTCCATTAAATTAAGAGCTAATTTCCTTCTTTCTTTCTTTTCCTTTTCCTTTTCCTTTTCCTTTTCCTTTTCCTTTTCCTTTTCCTTTTCCTTTTCCTTTTCCTTTTCCTTTTCCTTTTCCTTTCCCTTTCCCTTTCCCTTTCCCTTTCCCTTTCCCTTTCCCTTTCCCTTTCCCTTTCCCTTTCCCTTTCCCTTTCCCTTTTCCTTTTTTCCTTTTCCTTTTCCTTTTCCTTTTCCTTTTTTCCTTTTCCTTTTCCTTTTCCTTTTCCTTTTCCTTTTCCTTTTCCTTTTCCTTTTCCTTTTCCTTTTCCTTTTCCTTTTCCTTTTCCTTTTTCCCTTTTCCTTTTCCTTTTCCTTTTCCTTTTCCTTTTCCTTTTCCTTTTCCTTTTCCTTTTCCTTTTCCTTTTCCTTTTCCTTTTCCTTTTCCTTTTCCTTTTCCTTTTCCTTTTCTTTTTTCTTTTTCTTTTTCTTTCTTTTTTTTCTTTTTTTCCTTTTTTTTTTTTAACCTCTTTATATCTGTTACCCCACTGAAAAGGCATAAAGAAAATAGAAAATGCTTTTAGAAATAATAGAGTACTCTCCTAGAAAAAAAAAAAAAAGTCAGAATATCTGTATGCCAGCTATGGCCACAGGAAGAGAAAGAATGGAATCCTAAGCAGACTGTTCGAGTTTATTTTTAACCTTTGGATTGCATCTAGGCACTGGAACCAGATTCTAAATTACAGAATTTCTGAGATAGTCACTAAGTATCATTGGGCCAATGGCCTGGGCTGATTTTCAAATGGAATATAATTTGAGCTAAAGGATCAGGGTCAGCAAATTTATACTGGTTTATACCACTACAACACATGTATTTATTCATATTAATTTTGCTACCCCCACTTTTTCCCATGTTAAGTCCACATATTTTTCAGTGAAAGCACATTATCATAATGGTTGTGAAAAGTTTCTTCCTCTGAGGTTTTACTGAAAGCTTACCACTACACATGTGCTTATCCAGACTGAGCAATGTTAAAGATGAAATGGGTATTCAGGCTTGGGTTCCTCTTATTTAGCTTTTTCCAATCAAATGGTCATAAATACCATTACAATCAGAACATAGCATTTCCAATCCAGAGCCTCATTTTACTGTTATGATTTTTAAGGTTATTTAGATTTAGCTACATACTTTTCCCCCAGTTACCACATCATCAGCAAGGCACCACTCAGATCTCTTCAGAATTCACCCTCTCCACCTCACTACAATCTGTTATTGACAACATAATGAATCACAAACACCCTTAGTAAGTCTTTCAGCATTTTCTCATGAAAAATAGCCTGAAACAAAAGAGTTCCATCATTTGATATTTCTACAATAGCAACAAAACTGTTGCTTTGTGTGTGTGTCTGTAACTACTCACCTTGAAGAAGAAACACACAGAGCATGTGACACATACAGGAATCTTAGATGAATGTGTCTGCATCCCAGATCCCAGACACAGGAACATTTGTTCCTCTCCTCTTGGTGTGTTAGTAAGGCATACCTCCCCTTTAGGTAAAAATGTTAAGACAGAAAGTGCTGTGACTACTTACACAATTATTTATTGAGATATAATATACTACAGAGCATCTCTACATCAAACTGTCTGAAAGAATAGGTAGGGAATCCTTTAAAAGATATAGATAACTTCAAGCAACATCCACTGTACATCAGTAGAATGGTATTTTGTTAAAGTAGCAGTAACTTATATTTTTGACTAAAAAGAATCACCCTTCAACACTACTACCTTAAGTAGCAATATAGGGAATGTGAGTTTTCATAGGATTAAATGTTTAAGTTATTAAGCCCTTGACCAACAGCACTTCTGTACTATTTGAAAGTTATTAAAACGTTCACTTTCTTAGTGTAATCAAGTGTCATTCATAACCATCTGAAAATCCCTTGCCTTGCCTTGCCTTGCCTTGCCTTCCCTTCCCTTCCCTCCCCTCCCCGCCCCTCCCCTCCTCTTCCCTCCCCTCCCTTCCCTTCCCCTCCTCTCCCCAGCAGAGTTATGGGATAGATTATGGGATAGCAGAGTACCTCCTGTCTTGAGAAGAAAAGCAAAGAGCACAGACTACAACTAGACTGTTTTTCTTTCCATTCTGTCTTTCTATCTGTCTCCTCATTACTGAAGCTATTCATAACTTACACAGATTTTTATGCCTTGATTTGTTGGCCTTCGGGAGATTTTTTATTTATGATGGCTGGCAGTTGCTTATGCCAATGTCAGAAAGGTATCATTCGTCACTTGGTGTTTCTTTTTCAGCTACACTAAGGCAGGGGTGTTGGAACTAGATGATCTGTAAGGTCCCTTCCAGCTCAACCCATTCTATGACTTTATGATTGTGTCATTTCAGAGAACGTACTTAGTGTTAAAAATTACTCCAAAGAAAGAGGTATTACAAATGTAATAATTCAAGTGGGAGTTAGGTATATCTTTTTCTTTGAGTGAAAAACTATATACAGTTGTATACCTTATAATAAATAGTTCATTAATTTCATTTAAAAGGCCTCAGTGTCCTAGAGGGAACTATTTCTAGATTTAAAAGCCTTGGGCATGACAGACATCATAGCATTACCTTTAACTAGTGTGCAAGGTATGTTACATACCCTTTGTATTTGCACTGGTTTTCCTCTCACTCCCCTCACTTTGAATCCCTGTTATTCAATACTGGACTTCTATGCCTTGTATCTGGAATGATAGCTGCTAAGCTGACCCCCGGAATGCAAAGCTTCATAGACAGATGAACTCACATTTGTGTCAAGTGAACATCTGCTTTTTACAAGACTGAAAATTAAACTAGAGGAAATGACATTTTCCCCTTCAAGTGTTAATACACATTTCATTAGTCATTTTTGCTTCCATGTGAACAATTTCCTCTCTACTTTTTCTAAAATGGAGAGAGGAAGGTTAAAAACAATGCTCACAAGAGTGTCAGGAACATAAGACTAGCTTTTCTCTTGCCATCAGTAAATGTTTCTTGTATAAATACCAGTGATGTGCTATCATAGCCCCATTTCCTCTTAGGTGTCTTGCTGCTTTAAGGTCACTGAATTGTGATTCTGGTATCTATGCATTTCAGATTTTTACAACATGAAAAACTCACAAGATAAGTTTTCAGTGCCAATGTGGTAGAAATCTTTGGCTACTGAGAATGGCTTCCCAAGATGTAGCACAACGTTCTTCTCAGTAGTGAATCAATAGTGGCCAAGTAATCTCCTGATGACTGAGCACTGCAGTTTAATAGCTGAGTCAAGTGGTCACCACTCAGTCCCCTGTGGACAGCTAATGAAGTACAAAACAAGATAGGTCTATTCGTAATCCAACCATTACTGTACTAAGAAAACTCTGATAATAAAAGTATCTCAACACAGTCATATATACATTCTTTCTAATATTGCATAGCTTCTCAGTTCAGATATTTTTCCACAGAAACATGCCTAAAATTAGATATGTCCATAAGTCTAGCAGTCTTTCATATTATCTGGCAATTGTCTGCAACAAAAGATACATTTATGTGTTTCCTAGAATCTGGGATGAAATGAATAATTTACTATAATGCCAAACTATTCCAACATTAAAATCCCAAATATTAGCATTTCTGAATATTATCCATTTCTGAATAGATGTAAGATTGCTTTTTTGCTTCCATTCAGGCAAGAAGGAACAGCATATGAGAAGCCAACAACATTTTGTCACACAATTTTTTCTTTGCCTTTTGCTCAGTTTTCTGGAGAGTTTAAAAGAGAAAACAAGAAAATCTAAAGAATATAACCAACAAATTAAAGCTGTTGGACTAGCTGGATTATATTATAGTCCCAGAAATCTAAACATTTTGATTTGGAGGTGGAAGAAGGAATTCAAGATGAAAAAATCAGGGTCAGTTAGAAATAGACGAAGCTATTGTGTATTGCAGAAGGAGGGAAAGAATTTTGTTTGGATATCTCGTGATTCATTCTTAGTTTCTGTTTGTATCTTTTATAGTTAAGTTTAAAACAACATTTTTGTATAACACGCCAAAGGTATTTCAAATGGCACCAAGAGATATATATGAAAATTGAAGTTGGAGACTTTTTGCTTGCCATGTACTTAAAATATATTTCACAATTAGAGCAGTAAGTGTCACTACATTGCTATGCATGATGTAATATCAGATGGGAAAATGAAATCACATAAAATGTTTCTTATTTTGAAGAAAATTAGTAAAATAGCAGCTTTAATAAATACCATTGAAAGAAATTGGAAACTATTTATGGAGGGATACTAAGAATTTTCTCCCTTTGAGTTCTTTGGATTGATTAAATTCTGCTTACAAAATAAATAAATAAATAAATAAGCATGTCATCCAACCAAATTAGAATAATATTAAACTGGCTTGCTCATATGTGTATTATGAAATGGCAAAGAACCTTACAGTATTTTTGTGTATTGTAAGAGAGCTGTATTATCTAGTCTGTTTATTTTAAAATCTGTGAAGAAGACCATTTTTATCCAGGAATTAGAATTCAAAGTCGTATTGCAACAGACCTTCCCATGGATGCAGAGTGCAAGACCAAACCTTTCAGCATAACTGCAAGAAGCTGGACCAGAATAAGAAAGCTGCTCATTGATCTCAGGAGTACTAAGGACCCTGTCAACTGTCTTAAAAGCATGTTGGCCTCTAGGAGAAACATCTTTTCTCCAAACATCAGATAGATAAGATATTCAGTTACGTTGGGTGAATGGACCTTTTAGTTTGTCTGTCATGATAGGCCTTGGCATTCTGACATCAACAACAAAGCACAAAACAAGACAGAAAGTCTATAGTGGACAGATGGAGTTCCAAAGAGAGTTACATGTCACAGTATCACAAATAAATACATGATTCTAGAGAGGTTTTACATAAATAATGAAAATGTGTACCACCTTCAGATAGATTATGGCAATCTAGATGCATGGCAGTCCCTGTTGTCAGCCTGACTCTTGCAAAAGTTGGGAAAAAATGCTTGTTTCAAATTTACTTCCAGTTGCCTACTGTATTCCAGCTGTCTGCTTTGTAACACTTTTTATTTTATGAGAATATGATCTATTATCACTGTTGCATAAACACTTTTTGATATTCAGTAATATATTTTTAGAATTATGAACAATATTTTATATATATCAGATGGTGTATAGATACATTACAGGTACTGTAAAAGCGATTTCTGGTCCCTGGGTGAAAGAGAAAAAGTAATAAGGATTTACCACCCATTAAGTCAGCTTTCTTTCTAGAACATGGTGACAATTCCAAAATACAGGTTCCTTAACACTGAAAGTTGCATATATAGGAATTCAGCAGACTCTAGTGATCTATTGCATTCTATGAGAGTACAGGATTTCACTTAACATATTGTTGCAGAAAAAAATCCTGAAGAAAGATATTTGAAATCCTGTGCAACAGCTTTATGTCACAATATGAATAGTAACAATTAAAAAAATCTCTACACATACAGCTGAACTTCTGCCCTTCCTACATCTTCATATAGTGCCAAATAAAGGTTTATGGTAGAAAAGATTCTGATTTTCCTGTTGCTCACCTGGCTGTAGGAAAGTCCTGCAATATTTTAACATATTAACAAACCTGATGTCTTTATTTTCTGTGTATGAGTTTTTTAGTTACTGTATTCAGTACAAGTGTAGCACTAAGACATTTGTCCTTAGGTCAAAGATAAGAGATGGGATGCTTTTTGCTTGTATTTGATTCAAGATGTCACTCTTTTGCTTGAATATGGACTATTTGAAAAGTCTATTAATTTGATTTATGCCACTTTTGGTCCAATACAGACAGAAAAAGGCAATTAAATGTACAGTGCTACCCTCATTTCTAATCTATTAAGTGAGTGCAAAATTCTGAGTCACTAGCTTCAGGAAGAGCCACAGGAAAAATAAAATTAAAAACATTCAGTCATCTCATGGAACAAATGAAATATTTCCTGTAATGACTTGACAATCCATGACAAACCCTTTATGAACCAAAGAATCCACTTATCTGTGGAATGGCAGCTTAAAACCTTTAAAGTAACTCAATTTTGGAAACAGATTCTGGCTGAGTGGAATTGAATGTTGAAACATGCATCAATAAATAGGCTTTCTGGAGCAGAAAAAATTTACTTCTCTTGAATCAAACAAGGGTGTGGACAGAACATCCGGCTGTTTTTGTTGTTGTTCCTGTGTTTGTGTGTGTGCATATGTACTCTAGGATATTTTCTTGAAATATGAAGTAGGATCTCAGACTGCTGCAAACTTTCAGGATTCAATGAACTGCCAGAAACTGGTAATCAAGAAAATCTGCTGTACTCTTCTAGCACGTTTCAACAAAATAAATAATAATGACAAAAAAAAATCAACACAATCAATCAATCTTGAGAAAGACAATGAATTTATCCAGCAGGCAAAGGAGATAATATAATCACATTATTTGTCACATTCATGGATAAAGCTTTAGATTGCTTAACTGCAGTAGTCCAGGACTGATTAAGCTGATTAAACCAATGTTTGCTTCTTCTCATATTGCAAAACAGGTAACAACTGTTGACAGTGCAGTTTTTCTTTTCAGAACTCCCTGCAACTCTTCAGCTGCAAAATAGATAGAAAGATTAGAGCAGACTAGATAGAAAGCAACTTTGCAGAAGAGAACCTGGGAGTTCTAATAGTGTGCAAAAGTCAGAAGTGTGCTCTTGTGAAGAAGGCCAAATACATGGTTGGTTACTTTAAAAGTGCACAGCTACTGGGATACAGCAATAACTTCAAAGGAAGTTGATTCTTCTTCTTTATTCAGCTTTTGTGAGACCATGTTTTGGGTTTTCCAGTGCAGGAAGACACTGCAAATCACAGAATCACCTAGGTTGGAAGAGACCTCCAAGATCATCTAGTCCAACCTCTGACCTAACACTAACAAGTCCTCCACTAAACTATATCACTAAGGGCTACATCTAAACGTCTTTTAAAGACCTCCAGGGATGGCGACTCAACCACTTCCCTGGTCAGCCCATTCCAATGCCTAACAACCCTTTCAGTAAAGAAGTTCTTCCTAATATCCAACCTAAACCTCCCCTGGCGCAACTTTAGCCCATTCCCCCTCGTCCTGTCACCAGGCACGTGGGAGAATAGACCAACCCCCACCTCGCTACAGCCTCCTTTAAGGTGCCTATAGAGAGCGATGAGGTCTCCCCTGAGCCTCCTCTTCTCCAGGCTGAGCAATCCCAGTTCCCTCAGCCGCTCCTCATAAGACTTGTTCTCCAGACCCCTCAACAGCTTCGTTGCCCTTCTCTGGACTCGCTCGAGCACCTCGATGTCCTTCTTGTAGCGAGGGGCCCAAAACTGAACACAGTACTCGAGGTGCGGCCTCACCAGAGATGAGTACAGGGGGACAATCACTTCCCTAGCCCTGCTGGCCACATTGTTTCTTATGCAAGCCAGGATGCTGTTGGCCTTCTTGGCCACAAATCTTTCAAACAAACTTTCTAATAAGCACTAATATTCTGAAGAGAAATAATCTGACATCAGGTTTTACTGCTAAGCTCTAGAAAAAAAGATGTCAACAAACAAACACTCATTTACAGATGACTATTTTCTTTTAATTGATGCCAAAAATTTGTATAATAAATCTGTGTTTTGAATTCACCAGACTGAGCGCTGAATGCTGGAGTTACCCTTCATTGTACTGCACTGATGAGGTAGTAGTTTCAATTGCTTCACATCAAGAGGGTAGTAAAAGCTTTCAAGAGGATACTGATGCATCAGCTGGAGAGAAACATGACCTTAAAAGTGATTACATTCCCAGTAATTTCTCTAAAGAGAAAAGAGAACATATATATATATGTATATGCATATATATACGTATTTGAAGATGGAAGGAAGCAACCACAGTCAAGTGAAGAAAGTCTGACTTCACGACAGAAAACTGTAAAAAGAATGACTAAAAGCAATCAATTTCTAATGATGTAACATTTTTATGCCACTGTGTTGTCCGTTATGTAGTGACAATTTCTGAAGTATCACTTCCTCAAATAAAGTATACTGAGGTCCTTTTTAGATTCCTGTTACTGTTTAATGTGTTGTAGACTATCCAAAAGCATCTCATCCTATTCTATGGTATTTTAATTGGTGGTATTATACATTTTAAGTATTAAAAAGAAAATTCTCAGAAGTTTACAGAAATAAAGTAACATTTTGTTATTTGAGACCACTTAAAGCCTTTATATATAAAGTATAAGGGAAGGAATCTTTACTTCTTGTTTCTAAGTTACACCTTTCAAACACACTAAAGAAGTACAATGTATCATGACAAACAAAAGGTCTCCTTAGGAACAAACAGAACAGATTGTGTAGTTCTGGTTCCAGATTTCCATTCTCTTCATTCCTAACTCCTAGTCATTCTGCAAGTAGTATAATTCATAATTCATTCAAGCAGTGGTGAAGCAATATGAACTGAATGTGTTTTGAGTGCTTCTGTGTGTTTCAGTTGATCTAAACTAGGGAAAGACTTGGCAACAATAAATAAAAGAAAAACTTAGAAAGAATAAATCAATTAAAAGAAAATGAGATCTCTACATTTTGTTTATTTATTTATTTATTTTAAATAACATTACAACAAGAATCTTATTCCTCCAGCTTCCTAACTGTATGTATAGTGAAATCTTACCATTTTAAGTTTTTCTAAAGCAACCTGTTACTTCCTTTTACACATCAAGGCACAGCATGGTTTCTGCACTGAGAAACAAATTACATTTTCTTTGCATGGACAAAATCACAACATAATTTTTATTATTATTACTATAATTATTTTTGGAAGTGTTCAGAGTACAGGAGAGGATAAGAAAGATTAAATAGTCATTCTTCTGCCATTCAAGTACAAGTACTAAGTAGCCTGTAAGACACAAATTCATGCAACAGAAATAGAGATAAATAAACTACATAGTAACAGTAATATAAACTGGACGTCTTCTACAAGAGGAAAAGAATAGTCATTTCTATTGATTAGTCATTAGATTATTAACTTAATAAAGTGCAGACATCTCTGAATTGCGTTAAGTACGAAGATGTAAGAAAAATGGATTTACAGTTCATGTACTGGAATAAGCTTTGAAGATACTGATTCAACGTCTTCTGTCAGCCTTCTTGCAGAAGAAGATAGACTTCCTCAGAAGGTAATCAGAGAATTTCAGTTTCTCTCTCAAAAATTGGTATGTTTATTTATTTATTTATTTTTGCTGTCTGTGATGCTTGTTTAGTAATTCTGCAAACATATGGTGAAGTCAGTAAGTTTTCTCACTGAATCATTTTTCAAGTCTGTACTAGATCACTAAATTCTCCAAAGAAGACTGTTTCATCTTCATACTGACAGTTTCTTCTTCAACATGACTGTTTCTTATACTCATGTAGTACCTTGCACTTTAAATGAAGAAGCACACATTTGTCATTAATACAGAAACACCTGAAAATAACTGGTTGTTGATATCAGTCTCTTTAACATGCCGTTTGAATCTGAAGCATCCCAGAAAGCTTCCAAAGTATCTCTTAACATCAGTGGCAGTTGAGAAAATCATTTTAAATTACCAGGATCTGCTAAATTTTTGACAACCACACAAATCTAAAAATACTACTTTCAATCTTCTGTAATGAAGGTAAGCATTAAGAGGCTCTACATTAGAAAAGAATAGCCATCTTCTGACCACCCTGAGAGGCTGCAAAACAGTCACCCTTTGTTGTGGCATGTGAAAAGTTTAAAATGTATGTAACATGCATTTAACTATCTATGTAGAGCTTTATTATAGTTTAAAATGTATGTTTTATGTCACTGATAGATTAGAGGACAGTATGATTTTTATGGATTTATTTATATATATATATATTTTTTTTTTTTCAAAGAGCTCACTTAAATTGTCTAATTATTATGAAATCTGAAGCTTCCAGAGGCATGTGAGACAAGAGAGATGTCTTGGAGCCATGAGCCTTAAGCTCAAACAGAAAGGTCTCAGCAAGGAGGAGGAAGTGGATAACCAAGTCACAGAAGGAATGGAAAGCACTTCTTTGGGGACTGGAAGTGATTCTAAAGTCTGTTTTAAAGAAAATTCCTACCTCCAGGGACACAGGGGACAGGGACTTTTGTAGACTCCTTGTAGACCATTTTACCTTATTCACATTTACTTTATTTAAAATTCCAGCTTTTTTTTTCAAATTCACCAGACACATTGACCTCAAGGAACCATCCAACTGGGAACGCTAGAATGTTTCTGCACTTCACTGGAATTTTACTTTTTCTGGCAAGCTCAGGATAGGTGTCAGCTGGTCAGCTTTGCCAAAATTTCTCACTATCATTTCCTCCCTACACATAGAAACCTTTTCTATTAGGACCACGTGAATACCAGCTCTAACTGTTCCTATAGTCTCATTTTATATTTCTGAGCCTCAGTTATCGTATGGCAAATATATATTCCAGAGTACTCTGCAGCTTTTAAGAGCTTAGCAAGTCAAGAACAGACTAAGACCTCACAGATATGGCTCCATCCCTTATGCTCTTCACTGCAGTGAGAAAGGAGGAAAACCAACTGAAAATTCATTTCAACAAGAAATCACAGGTCAGTAGGAAAACACACAGAATCAACAGCTGCTGTCAAGTCTAACAGAAGGAGCAGATCTCTAGTAAAATTAGGTAGATAAAAAATAGGTATGATAAATCACAAATAACACCTAGTGTAAATCATTTGATAAATTGTATGTTCTTATCCTCTCAAGAAGACTGATTTGACCTTCATCACTGACTGTTATTCTAAAACTTCAGATGTTTTTTAGTATCATCTTCCTAATGAATTACAGTTTAAGAACATTTTTGTGAACATCATTAGTGTCTAATGCATATGCTGCTGATCTAAGAAAGAAATGTTTTTATTTTCCTTGTGCTATCTGAAGTCACCTTTACATGTTTCTTAGTAAAAAGATACTTCATTTTATTCTTTGTAGTTTATTTTCATGAAAGTACTTGTACCAAGTAATGCAGTAATCCTTTTTTTTTTTTTTTTTTTTTTTTTTAAGCAGAATTTGATATAATGAGTTTGTGTGCAAGGAATGCAGTCTAATTTCTGTTGTGGCTCATAGCCCTTCATCCTTTGAGGCTCATGTTTGTGTTTTGCTGTGGGTACAGTTTTTGTGCATACAAATGCTTGGGATAAATTTGTTGCAAATCATAGCAAGCACATGACCGGGTGGAGCATGGCTGAAGTACTAATAGTAGGATTTGAAATATTCTCTTCTACCTCCAAAGATGGGCTATGTTTTCAACGTGGTTATAAAGCAATTATTTTACGATTTGCTTGTTATGCATTTCTAAACATAACAGAACAAAATACTTCTTAATGAGGTGAAAAGTAACTGTCTCAAATTTGAAAGTTAAATTAAAAACAAGATTATTAAAACTAAAAACTATTTATTAAACTAAAAACTAATTATTAAAATTGTTTTGGTCTGACTGTTATTACCACACCGTATACGGTAAAGTAATATTGCTTAGAAAGCTCCATAAGATGAACTTTATGAAGTACCTGGAAGGTTCTGTCATATATAAAAATTTAATCTCAAACTGAACAGGCATGTATTGCTTAAACTGAAGGATTCAGATTCTCAGATGTAGCTCCTCATGGTTTTTAATGGAGTAGTGAACTGTTCTCTAATTCTCATTGAAGAAGAAAAAATCCTGCTACTATTACTTTACACTTCCCGTTTCTGTGTTAGCTTAGTAGACAAGGAAAAAAAAAAGTGAAGGAAATAAACCCCAGCAATCCTCATAAACAACTCTGCTAACTTTAGGTATCATAACTTTCTTTCAAAAAGGCTGTAAAATCCATTTATATACAAATAAAAAAATCCAATTAAAAAAATAATCCCACTTACAAGAAGTGAATATCAGAAGACCTGTTTAGGGAATCACCAATAAAGCAGAGGACCTGTTCATTGTGCGTGAAAATCCACTTGAGGAACTACTTCAAAATCCCCTCAAATATAGTAAACTCTGTCTTTTTTTTGCATAAGTTCCTTAAACATCTTAATGAATCTCAAATGTAAGGACTGAAAACTAGAGGGAAAAAAAAAAGCCAAACACAGCCACTACATAGGAGGAAAATTATACTGAGAAAGGACAATGGTATATACATCATGAAATCTGAATAACCAGAAAACCTATTTTTATAAAACATATATTCATTTTTCTCCAAAGTATAAAAACTATTGATCAGGTCTTTGCTATCACTGTGCTAGACAGTTCAGTGTTCTATGGAATACCAGCTAAAGTTGAGATTAGATCTTCAAGTTATTGTTTATAGTAGTTGCTAAATACAGTAGTCTAAGAAATGCTACTGCTGACAGGAGTAGCAGTTAAATTAGTTTAGTGTACAAAGACACTAAAACTCTTACACACATACCTCAATATCAAATAACATAATGGACTATATTCAGTCAGTGGAAATGTTAGTCTGCTTTCTTTCATCACCCTCAACAGCAGAAGTTTCATTGATGACTGCTAGTAGCAGGAATGATATTTCAGGGGGAAGTATTCACATGCTAATGTCTATTCTCCAGAATGAGTTACCTCCTAGTTACATATAAGTGAGTTGAAATTCTTTAGATCATTAACTTTTTTTTTCCTTTTCCTTAGTCTTCATTGTATTTGCTGCAAATTTCTTAAAAAAAAAAAAAAAATCTTGTTAAATTATATTTAAAAAACAACCACAACAACAACAAAAACATGCATGAAAAAACCCTTGATATATTTAAGTATCGTGTCTGTATATCCCTTGTCCAGTCTGCATTAGATAGTTGCACTCATTTTGACTAAAATAAAAGTTGACTTCACTTCTTTGGGATGAAGAAAAAAAAATAAAAATAAAATCAAAACAAACAAAAAAAACAACCCACTTTGGAATTTGTATTTCTACTGAAAAATGTAATTGAAGAAATAGTCCAAAGGGTAGGGCTCCCACTACTTCCTTAGGCCTCAAACCTAGGAAAGATGTGTATATATACCTCACATTTAACATTAGGGGAAGTATCTTAACTTTTGGAATAATAAATAATGCTTTAAGTTTTGGCAATTGCTAACATTCTTGATTTATTTATTTATTTTTCCTGTGACCCCTCAGTTGAATAGACAGGTGTTCAGGAGAAAGTATTTCACTTTTGTTTAGAATTCCTTGTTTTTATGTTTCTCAAAACTTTATGATTGTTTGAAGAAGTATTCTATGGATGATCAACCACTTGAATGCACCTGTTTCTCTAAAATAATGTGAAGGTTAACAGAAGGTTAAAAATGTTTTATGGTTTCACTGTGCCAACTGAAACAAAAACAAATTTGAGCCATTAGCAAGTTAAAAGGAGGCTATCCAGAGAGCTTTCACAATGCTCCCATCTGTGGAAAAATGTTTGTGTTTCCATGTGTTTCATGTGTGATCACATGTCAGTGACAAACATTCAAAACAGATGTCCACAATTAGCAAACCTACAATTCTTGATTGGTGTCTCTTGATGTGTTTATATTGACATGCAGCTATTGCCTTAAGAACAGATTCCAGGTTAGATTTACCAGTTGTATACACTGTTTGCTGAATAGTGTTAAGGCTTGCTTGGGTAATTAGCATTCATGGGAAAATATAAGCTTTTTTTAGAACCTGATCATCTTCCTTGATGCCCAGTCCATTAGCTTTCTGTTAGTCTATTTTCCATTGCAGCTCCCGTATTGAATCTGTATCTAGCAAACAAAACAGCTTGGTCTGTTTTTTAGGAAGACCTTGACTTCATCAGTCAAGATAATATGTGCTTTGTAGTCAGCCTGACTTTTGTTTGCCTACTCATTGAAAAGAAAGAGTAAAATCTTCAGAATACTAAGAACTTCAAGTCTCTCAGGTAACATATTTGTTTAGAAAATCTGATTCAATGATATCTGAGTTAACCAGTTCAAAGCTAGTTTAAGCAGCCTATGAATAAACATATTCTTAGAGTACACCACTAAAATGTTTGTGGAGTAAGAATCTTAAGGTAAAAAATTGATATCATGAACCTGATTGCATCTCATGACTATTGATTTAACATGGTTTGGGAGTGAGCAGCTGTTTTTTTAAGGTTTTGAATAAGACTATGACATTGTAAGTGCTTCAGTAGAACAGAGGACTAGCTTCTGCAATTTGCAGAAGTATACCCTTGCAGAAGTATACCATCCCTTCTTCCCAATTTTCTTCTGCTTCCACATTTTCACATTTACATTTTATTGTCAAGACATATTAAGGGAAATTTTATTTTGAATTCTTACTCATATAATGCTATGTCTAGACAAGGTCTTGAAAAGGTATCACCAGTGAATATACATTTAAAAACAGTTCCTAACAAGTTAGAAACGTACCTTTAGAAACATTACCTCATCTGTTTTATCAGCCTTTATCTTATCCCTACACTATATTGAATTCAGTTTCCCCTGCCTTCTCTTACTCTCCTCTGGTGGTGAATGGCCTCTGGAAAATACTGGGTGTGGATAGACTTCCTTGCTCACTAGGGGAGAGAGGAGTTTTCCCATCCCAGGAAGTATTAGTTGTTATTGTTCCTCACACCCTTCTGAAACACATAAAGAAACTCTGTGCTTTCCAATATCACTGTTTTCAACATAGGACTAGTGGGGTACAAATAATTTAAATCATGAAATCACAAGTAGAGTTAGTAGAGTTTAAAATACTCTACTAAAATACACAGAAAATATATTTTATCAGGCACATGAACATACACCATCCTTAACATCTGACCATAGATCTTTGATTACTTTGTGAATTAGTTAGGACTATAATTGACAGTAGATATAGAGAGCATAACTTTTCTGCCTCAGCAAAGTCAGTTTACTGGGAAAATATTGTCTCTTCATGCTTTTGATTAAATTCTAAATGTTCATCCTTGTTACTCAGTGGGACTCATCAGTTGTAATGGAAAAATGCATTCAAACTGATCAATGCAGAGCTTTTTGCGTGATAAAATAGTCAAATTCAAGCTATCCAATATAACACATACACGGGTGTATTGTGTATTTTCACGTGAACAAAGGGGACTCCACTTATTCCCATATGAGATTTATCATTAGCCTCTCTTATAATCATCCTGAAGACAGAAAAAAGTTAAATTACATGAAACTCATAGGAGTTGCTGTTAAAATATTTTGTTAGGTTTTCTTCAGATCATGGAGTTATCACAAATGTACTGGAGAGAATGTCAATACAATGTTTAGTTGTCTAAAGTTTTAAAAGATAGTCATCATATTTTGATAGTAAAAACAGTTGTGATTTGAGCTGAACAATAGAGACATTATTTCTGAAAGTAAGATATTGTACCCTTCCTATTGTTAAGAAACAAACCCCTTTGTTACCTTTCTTGAATAGGATTTTTCTTCCAAAAATTATTTCCCATATATTTGACACTTGCAATATGTTAAACATATAGTGGGAGGTGTGAAGTAAGGGGAACAAAAAATATTGATGCAACTAATACCCCTTTTTTTTTCTTCCCCTTTTTTCTGAAATACCTGTACAGTTGGGAGGGATTGGAAACTGTAAGAATGTTTTAACTAGAATTTCTATCCAAACACCTGCTTTATTCATGCTTACAACGTGAAAGCATGACATGAACATATTTTATTTGAATTTCACCTCTGAGCATGCCATAAAATGTAAGAGTTTCTTTAAAAAGTCATGATAAACAGAGATATATATTTGTCTTCACTTTTAAACAATTCTCTTTTTAGAATGTTTCAGCTATAGCCCAGTTTCAATGAGAGTGAGAACATTACTAAATTCAATATTTATAACATCATCAATATTAAAAAGTCTACACTTTAAAGAAAAAAAAAAAAAGATATCCTGATAGAGATTTAAAGAAATTCTGGATGTGCACTTTGTAGTATATATTTAGTTCTTTACACCTAATTCTTGTTCTGTACAGTTCACCAATATTTTCACATAAAATATACCTAATTCTTGCAACAGCCAAATCTTCTATAAGAAAGTTAATACTCTTAGCTTCTTTAACATGTTCTCCCTCACATCAACATATATTATGAAAGTACTTGCATTTTCAAGTGGAAATTATGATAAATCCTCAAAGATTTGACTGTGAATGATTATCAGGAATTGGGCAGATGGAGTGAATACATCCACAACTGGGATTAAAAGTAGCTTGCTCAGAACTTACACATCAAATAATTAATTTACATCATGCAAAATATTTTGAATACTGACCAGAAACTGTTGTTACATACATACTATGAGAGAATAGATTCTAATTAGCAAGAGAAAACCAAGTGTGATCTTATTTAAACATCAAAGTTTTGCTATTATCCTCATAAAAGGCGGTTTTACTTTACCAAAAAGCTACTGATAGTAGGCTATGCTGCAATTTCCAATGCTTGGAAATATGCTTTCAAGTTGTGTTTTATAAAGCTCTCCCACAGTCAAAAGACTGCCTACCATTCCTTCAAATCTCCATTTAATAATTCAAATTATCTGCCCCCTCTGATTCTGTTCACTTTTTCCCCATTTTCACATACTTAATATTAACTGAAGCTGGCTTACAGAAAATGAATGCTTTGATCACTCACTCAACTGATTTGATCAACAATCAATATTTTGGATAGCTAAAGTGAAAAATACCACAGTAAGTGAAACCCACCCTTTGAACTTCAGCACACATTGCTACTTGCTCACTTTTATTTTCCCAGGCTTCTGTAGACCTTTTTGTTGTGACGAAAGCAATACTGAAGAAATGTGACTTCCACTTATTATTTCAAAAGGCGTGCCGGGACAAAGAGGGAAATGGAAACTTCTGCTTATTGGGGAGGAAGGCCAGGGAGGAGTGTGTTTTTTTTTTTTTTTTCCTAAGGTGAGAAGCAGGTCTCAGACAATAAACTTCACACAGGAAAATTTATTAATCTCTGATAGTATTCTGGGGAAAGGGAATGAAAAGCATGAACATGTTAGAGGAATTTTTACATATTTCATTGGCCTTCAACGCTCTTATAAGAAAGCATCATTTAAAAATCTTGCTTGCTGGTTCATTTAATCTCTCTCTCTTTTTTTTTTTTTTTTTTCAAAGGAACTTGGGAAATGATCCATCTGCATTCTTTATTAGGAAGCATTTTATTCCAAATGAAAAGAGACAAATCAAATTTTATGCAGTGAAATTTCCTTTGCCAAAAAAATCATATCCTGACTTGCCATATTGCCTCAGAGGAGATAGAAATTGTTCTATTTATGTTCAAGTGAGTACATATGTAGTTACATGGAAAAAAGATCTTTTATCTGACACTGTTCCACTGACATAACATCCAAGCCCTTCATAATTTTTATTGAAAATAATTTTTGTGTGTTTTTAATGAAAAATAATATTTTTTATTAATTTTTATTTAATTCCTCTTTATTTTGTAAGGATTTATGGATACCAAAGAGTCTAAGTGCAGAGTCATATGAGTATTTGTCTTCTAACTTCCATTAAAATCCATGGCAATTAGGTGCTGAAATAACTGTCAGTCTGAGTCTAAGTAATTTACCAAATAGATGAAAAGGAATTCTGAACAGTTTAAAGAACAGGGAATCAAATTCAAGTATCCCAAAAATAGTATTTCACATTCATTTCTTTCAGCATCAGTATCAGTCTAAACAACTGCTGAGCACAATTGTTACTTTTCTATCTTCCTTCCCTGCAAACGTCACCCTTTTTAGTTATGCTAGTCCAAATACTGGTGTTTGGTAAAACAGATCAGGGAACAGACAGACACCTGACATCAAGAGACATATGATCCAGGACGAGATAAAAAATTATGCTGAATCAGAAGTAGTCTAAGAAACAGTGTAATATATAAAAATTGTTTTAAAAGATAAAGACACAAGAGAAAAAAACAAACAAACAAAAACAAACAAACAAAAAACACAACATGGTTCAATGACTAGATTGCAGATTTAGCAGAGTTGCAAGATCACAATCTATATTTATTATGTTAGGACAATAGTAAAAATGTCTCCCAAAACTATTTTCAGAAGTTCTAACCACTCTTCCCAGTTTATATTGTCCCCTTTAAAAGTTCACAGAATCACAGAATCATCTAGGTTGGAAGAGACCACCAAGATCATCTAGTCCAGCCTCTGTCCTAACACTAACAAGACCTCCACTAAACCATATCACTAAGGGCTACATCTAAACGTCTTTTAAAGACCTCCAGGGATGGCGACTCAACCACTTCCCTGGGCAGCCCATTCCAATGCCTAACAACCCTTTCAGTAAAGAAGTTCTTCCTAATATCCAACCTAAACCTTCCCTGGCGCAACTTTAGCCCATTCCCCCTCGTCCTGTCACCAGGCATGTGGGAGAATAGACCAATCCCCACCTCTCTACAGCCTCCTTTAAGGTGCCTATAGAGAGCGATGAGGTCTCCCCTGAGCCTCCTCTTCTCCAGGCTAAACAATCCAGCTCCCTCAGCCGCTCCTCGTAAGACTTGTTCTCCAGATCCCACACCAGCTTCGTTGCCCTTCTCTGGACTCTCTTGAGCACCTCGATGTCCTTCTTGTAGCGAGGGGCCCAAAACTGAACACAGTACTCGAGGTGCGGCCTCACCAGAGCCGAGTACAGGGGGACAATCACCTCCCTAGACCTGCTGGCCACATTGCTTCTTATACAAGCCAGGATGCTGTTGGCCTTCTTGGCCACCTGAGCACACTGCTGGCTCATATTCAGCTGCCTATCAACCAGTATTCCCAGGTCCTTCTCGGCCAGGCAGCTTTCCAATCACTCATCTCCCAGCCTGTAGCGCTGCTTGGGGTTGTTGCGCCCCAGATGCAGGACCCGGCACTTGGCCTTGTTGAACTTCATACAGTTGACCTCAGCCCTTCGGTCCAGCCTATCCAGATCCTCCTGCAGAGCCTTCCGTCCCTCGAGCAGATCGACACACACACCTAACTTGGTGTCATCTGCAAACTTACTGAGGGTGCACTCGATCCCCTCATCCAGATCATCGATAAAGATATTAAAGAGGACTGGCCCCAGCACTGAGCCCTGGGGGACTCCACTAGTAACCAGCATCCAACTGGATTTGGCTCCATTCACCACAACTCTTTGGGCCCAGCCATCCAGCCAGTTTTTAACCCAACGAAGCGTACGCCAGTCCAAGCCACAAGCAGACAGTTTCTTGAGGAGAATGTTGTGGGAAACGGTGTCAAAAGCCTTACTGAAGTCAAGGTAGATCACATCCACATCATCCCTGGCACTGACGTCAAACTAACAGGCCTATAGTTCCCAGGTCTACCCTGCAGCCCTTCTTGTAGATGGGCGTCACATTTGCTAGCCACCAGTCGACTGGGACCTCTCCTGATAGCCAGGACTGCCAATAAATGATGGAAAGCGGTTTGGCCAGCTCCTCCACCAGTTCGCTCAGTACCCTCGGGTGGATCCCATCCGGCCCCATCGACTTGTGTACATCCAAGTGCTGTAGGAGGTCGCCAACCATTTCCTCGTGGATAGTGAGGGCCACATCCTGTTCCCCATCCCCTTCCACCAGCTCAGGGTACCAGGTATCCAGAGAACAACTGGTCTTGCCACTAAAGACTGAGGCAAAGAAGGCATTGAGCACCTCAGCCTTTTCCTCATCTTTTATAACTAAGTTTCCCCCCGCATCCAGTAAAGGATGGAGATTCTCCTTAGTCTTCCTTTTTGTGTTGATGTATTTGTAAAAACGTTTTTTGTTATCTTTAACGGCAGTAGCCAGATTGAGCTCCAGATGAGCTTTGGCCTTTCTAATTTTGTCCCTGCACAGCCTCGCAACATCCTTATAGTCCTCTTGAGTAGCCCGCCCTCTTTTCCAAAGATTATAAACCCTCTTTTTTCTCCTAAGCTCGAGCCACAAGTTGGTATAATTATATTCATCCTATTTCTAACTGAAGGGCGAACAACTTCTAGGATATTCATCCTATTTCTAACTGAAGAAATAACAACTTCTATAACGTGATAATACTAGATCTAGAACTGAAGACAGCATTTGCATGTATTAGAATATATATATATATATTTTTTTTTTTTCTATTTTGACTCTTATTTTCCATTCTCAACTGCTTGGTCTACTCCCCACTTTGTATTCATCAGTTCCTTTCTTTAAATCTTTTTTCTACCTTCAGCATTCTCTCCATCCTCCCCAGGAACTAATGACCTTACTGGAAAGTGAACCAATGGCATTGATGTGAATACTTTCAAAGATCCACAAAGGTTAATATGGGACGAGGCATGAAATTTGGTCATTCCCAATAATGCTAGTTACATGCCCACACCATTGAGATAGGTAAGATTATTTTAGGGAAGGTTTTTGCTCAGAATTAGGAACCTTCTATCCACCAGACTGTGGACAAGAAAATGTTTTAACAACATTCCCAAACTACCTGCACCCTCTGCAATAGTTTTGCAGGATCTAGAGCTAGGAATATCTAGGCTAAGCAGAATTAATAATAAACAAGAAATGCTTAAGTCACAGGAGACACAGTATCTCAGCCAGCAATACAGAACTATATTTTTTTCTGTGAAGAAAAAAGGATAGAACTGCTACAAAAGATGGAACTTGAAAGATGTGCAGATTGTCCTCTCAGGAGAGGGAGGAGAAAGACAGAACCGTTGATTGCTAGTTCACATAGCAATTAATTGCCAGTTCATATAACATTTAATGAAATCCACTGTAGATTAATTCCAAAACTGATTTTAAATAGAACAACATTGTGATGATAACTAAATTTTGGACTACATGAGATGTAGCCTTAGATCCACATTCAGCTCAGTACCTTCACAAAACAATTAATTTCATAATTGCTTTCTATTGCAAATTCTGGAAAACATACGTATAAGAAAAAGATTGTAGAGCACACTGAATATTTTGTTTTCTAAACACAGTTATGCAGATTTGAAGAAGAGGTTTAGCCATACTGTTAAATGTTTGCACATCTATTTGTGCAGCTTCTAGTTATTTGTCACAAGCAATACACCTAACCATTCAAAGCCAGAAATAACCCTCCCTAAACTTGATTTTGTCTTTCCCTTCCTGGTCACAGTATATAAGATTCTTAAATTCAGCTCATTTTCCTGTGTAACTTCCCCACAGAAAATGAAGCTTTGTTTACTATACCCTTAAATAATTATGAGAAGGTTGTTTTTCTTCTTTTTTTCTTTTTTTTTTTTTTTTTCCCCACTCCTTGGTTTCCTCCCCATATCTGATCTTTACTGAAATTAGTTGCTCACTTTAGCTTTCTATATGACACACTGTGAAGTGTCTTAATTAACAAGTGACTCAACCATAATTGACTCAACTTTCCGAACAGTAGTTTTGTTATATGAAGGACTTGATAAGTCAAAGTTAATAAGTAATTAAATTGACCTTGGTATGATGAATTATCATAGAGTGAATAGACACAATTAAACAAAATTACACCTCTGACAAAATAGCTATCAAATGCTGATTAGCTGTCATTCTTCTAAATCCAAACAGAACATACCATAGCAGCTTTCTAGACCGCATTATTTCATTTGTATAAGAAAATGGTTACAAAGTCTACTGGAGAGAGAGAGAGAGAGAGACAGACAGAGAGAGAGAGAATTTGTATTCCCATTTGATTTGTAATTGCTGACAATTAATTGCATTACTGTGAATATTATGACCACATTTTTCCTCTGTGCCAGGCAGGCTTTGCAAGGAAGTAGAACTGTAAAAGAGTCATCCCTAACATAATTAATAAAAACATTAATATTTAACTCAATTTCTTCCAAGGAATAATTATTCTCTCTGTATATATTCTGACATCTTTCAGCATATAATATTTAGCCATCTCAGAGGCTGATGCACTTTCTTTCCTACTTCATTTGCAGGATGCACATTTCATGACGATTAAACAAGTATAGTAAAAGAAAAATTAAAAATATCTTCACACTTGCTTAGTGCAAAGGGTAAGAATCACCAGGAAAACATTGATAGATGAGAGCTTAGTGGCAAGAATCTGCACCATGGCATAGACTAAGATACTGAACATTTCTAATCTGCATTTTACAGAAAACGCAGAAAAGATAGCAGCCAGCTGGAGGTAAGAGTATGACATATTTCTAAAAATGACCCAATGTTTTGCCAACCCAAGCTAAAGCGCAGTGTGTGAGCATATATGAGGTATCTAGAGAATAGTCTGCTAGATAGATCTCACTTCCTGATACCTCCCCAGAGTATTTCAAACATGTATGAACATGAAATAATCTGGCTTACTATACATGCAGTGACTGCATCCACAGTTAAATAACAGCGGGTATAAAAATGTAACTCAGGTTTTCTGCCAGCTAATAACTGACATAGTATTCCATCTTGCATTTTCCTGAGGGCATTGGCACTTCATTTGTCAAAGGCAGCCTCATTTTATAACCAATATTTTTTATGTTTAAACTTTTCCATACATATATCCTAGAAAATAAAGAAGAGGCTGCCTAAACTCTTTTAAATGAATAAACTGAAGTCTGATGTAACACACAAGAGTTTGGACTCGTAGTTAGATATCAACCTGTAGTAGATGTTAAGAGCCTTGGGAAAATAAGAGATATTTTATATTAGACTTGGTAAAGAAGCAGAAAAAAATTTCTGGCCCCAAGGAACTCAGTCAGAGTGCTCAGATCACAATAAGGAGATGAGACAAATATAACAGAGGGTAGAATTTAGGACAGTAAGAAACCATTGAAGCAAAGCTAGAAGAAAGAAGAAAAAACACAGGTCACCATTTACCTGAAAGGATAGCTCCTGACTGTTGAATAATTGTTTTGTTTTGTTTTGGTTTGTTTTGTTTTTGGTAGTGATTTAGATGGTGGAAGGAGGTGGGGAGTGGGGTGGGCGTAGATTGCTTTTCTTTTTTTTTTTACAGGGTGGATTTAAAAATAAGTAAAGGCAGTGACTTTATGACTTGAAGACTCAGTGCTTTACAAGAGCCCACAATATGTGATAGATGATCTGTGGGGCAAGAACCAGATGTATTAAGATTTGCAAATTTACATGTATTGAATGAAAAGACATACATCTTTCCTATTTAGACGTTACTTAACTTCTTACTGCTCCTGAACAATTGTTGCCTCTCCCAGTTGACACTGTGTGCATTACAAAGATGTGCAATACTTTGCTATTACTTAGGGATTAAAATATTTAAGTTCAGACATGATTCTGCTTCCTCCACAGCTGCGAGATTTTTTCCATTAGTTTTTTGCTGTGCGAGTGATGGTTTTAATATTCTTACACTGTAAACACCCAGCTTACAAAACAGACGGATGACTAAAATGATGACAACTGTTCTTTGCAATGAGAGGTAAAGAAAATACTACATCTGGGAGAATGTGATGAAAATACTTCTCTTAGGGAATTCTCAAACAAAGAGCATAAAGGCTAACTCACCTAAGATGAAAGAAAATCTAGCTATGAAGTGTGAGTTTTTTGTTGTTGTTGTTTTGGTTTTTGTTTCATGCCTTTTTAAAGGGTGTTTTTGAAGTGATTTTTTTCTCTCTCTCAACAAATGGAACAATGCCTCCTTTTTTTTTAAAAAAAATAAACTTTTTTTTTATATTTAACAAATGCAAACTGAGAACAAGGTTAAATATTGACTTCAGAGACTTTTGTTAAAAATCTCACATTTTCAGAACAAATATTATCCATGTAGAATTTAAAAGCCACTCAGAGGATTAGTTTTCTTTACAGCACACCAATACTAGCACTTAAAAAGAACAATATATACATATATCAAAAAATAACTATCGTCACACGTCTTACCCGAAGCCAATGTTCCTCCTACACTTACACCTTTGAAACCATGCCATATCAAGGAGTTAAATTTATTTTCAGACAAGTATTAGGGCTAACTCTTGCTAGCTTGTGACTTTTGTAAAAGCAGTGGAAATGCTCTGCAGGTCCATACCTGAAGTATGATACATGGCAGCTTTTCAAGAAACTAGTGGTCATAGCACAAACTTCCTCTTCTGAGTGAAAATCTGAGAGGGGGAAAAATGTTTGCACACTGGAAAAAGACTTCAACATTTCTTCTGACAAGAATCCTTAAATGTTGTTTACAGAAATTGAAGCAATATTTTTGCTTTGGCTCTTCAAAACAAACTCAAGATGACTTTCCTCAAGTTCTCTGAACCCTGACAGTCCTAGGAGCCAAGCAGCTTAGACTCATCCCATGGCTGGAAATCTGGCTCCAGACAGGCAAATCGGTGGTGAAGTAGGCAAGTTTCCATGGAAACCTGCCTAGTTTCTGTCAAGAGTAACTAAGAAAAACGAACTTGTTCCCACAGAATGTTTTGATGATACTGAATCAGCATTTTTTCAAACAGGTCTATTAATAAACTACCTAGACTTGTATCTGCGGGCTAGTTTTGAAAGACTGACTTAATGCAGAGTAACACATTGTGATCTCAAAGAAAGCAAATGAGTCTCTACTGACTTTCTTATCAGGAGCTAATCTTCCAGGGCATTATTCTTTCCATCTGGCCAAAACACTGACACTCTTTTATATATAATGTATATATATAATATAACACATATATATTATGTACACACTTGTGTAAAGTTGCATAAACTCACAAATCCCCGCCCTTAAAAGTAAACTCTGTTCCTTAGTTTAGGCATTGTTTGCTTATGTATTACTACTAATTCAAGTGTCTGTAAAAAGGCTTCTGAGCCTAGATGAAATAAGACATTAAAATGTTATTATTTTATTAACTAGTTATTTGGAGAGCCTTCATACTGACTAAATACCAAAGGCTCCAACATACTGTTCCATGACAGAGCTTTTAAACAGCATAACAAAATAGATACGCAGTTGATCAGTTGATAAAGCCAAATAATAATAATAATAATAATAATAATAATAATAATAAAAACAGAGATCTCAATGTTTCAGGAAAACATTGATAAATTCAGGATTATGCATTGTGAGGTGGAGGTGAGTGCATAGAGTGTGATAACAGGTTAGTACACAAGCACTTAGTGACTAGACTTTACTGTGATAAAACACAGGACAGCAACAGATGATAGTCCATATTAATCACTAGAAGACACAAGAACTACATTTTGTCAGCTGAAACTGCAGGCTGTGTTTATCATACCCTTTAAAAGGAAAGCATATAGTCAGGAAACATGCAATATGCCTTTCACTGTAACAGCAGTAATATGATATATGCCTCATTTGCAAATAATTTATACCCTTGAATATCACAGATGGAGAGCCCTGGAAGTAGAGTTTCTGTCACAGTTAGGCTTTCCTACATTCACACGTTTTGCTTGCAGAAGGGATTACAGAATGATTATCCTGACATGATTTCTCACAACTCTGCAATGCCCAGATTTTTATCTCTCAGTGTCTTTAAAGGAAATATGAGTATGGGTTTCTTTCTACAATGTTTTTTGTTTGTTTGTTTCTCTTTGTGGGTGGGGTGATGGGATGTAAAATTAGATTTTACCACCATGCAATTTACTCATTTTACACCTGAGAACCTCCAGGGCATGTTCTATAACATACTGCATTCCGGGGTGCTAGCTTTAGTTTAGATGAAAAAGAGGAGGCACTTGCATGGCCTACAGTCTTTGTATATTAATAATCATGAAAGAATGCAAGTTAACTTTAACATTACAAATTGTGGGTTTTTCTTTTGCTTTTGCTTTTGCTTTTTTTTCTTTTTCTTTTTTTTATTTTCTTTTATTTTCTTTTTTTCTTTCTTTTTTTTTCTTTTTCTTTTTCTTTTTCTTTCTTTTTCTTTTTCTTTTTCTTTTTCTTTTTCTTTTTCTTTTTCTTTTTCTTTTTCTTTTTCTTTTTCTTTTTCTTTTTCTTTTTCTTTTTCTTTTTCTTTTTCTTTTTCTTTTTCTTTTTCTTTTTCTTTCTTTTTTTTTTCTGCTAGTAAATTTCTGTTGAAATTCTACTTTTGAAAAAACTGAAAGTATTTGTGCTTTTGTCTGAATTGAGAACTATTCACCAATTTTGTTTGTGTTGGGGTTTTAATATAAACTCATCTGACATCATACAATTAGATCAGAATTCATACATGATGTTTCTCAAAGATACTTAGGAATTTGTGGAAATAACAACCTATGTAGAACTTTTATACTTTTCAAAAAATGTGAATAGCAATGCTAGAATTGTTATAGCAAATACCTGAACTAAAATATCTTTGAAAGATAATTTGCCTAGTGGTGTAGTATACCTAATTAATGTAGACCTAATTACAAGTTAATTGCAATCACTAACAGTCATAGATCAATTACATACAGTAAAAGCATATATAACAGTACAAGATAATATAAATAAACATGCTGGACAACTGTTGTATTGCCAATGAATTGTTGCACCATTACAAACTAACATGCAAACCGGAACAGAGGACAACATTTTCTCAGAGTGTGTACCTAAGGACTTGGCACTAGATTAATTTCAGTTCACTACTACTCTCAATCACATAAAAAGCAACCAGAACAGCAGGATATAATCTTTATTATATCTGACGTCAGTAATTTAAGACAGATAAAGAGATTTTTCTTGATATTTCATCCCCTTAAGGCCTTCTCTGTTCAGAGCAAAGGATTCTTTGGAATATCAAACCTAACAAAGACTTAGTTAAAACTTGGATAGGTGCTGGAAATGAGGTTGTCATTTTTTAGCCAGGGGAATTACAGTTTTTCCTATATGAAAATAAGGCTTTAAGTTCAAAGACGAAGTAACAAGATTACCTTGGCGCATAGGATTATAAACCTGTTCCTTCTTTTTCCAATTTAGACACTAAAACTTTTATATGTGTTACGATATTCCCTAGTAATTTCTCTCTCCTATCAATGTTCATCTCGTTAACTACCCTCTCTAGGTAAATAGTCCATATACCCAAGAAATAGTCCAAATCACTCTACATTGACACATTACATCTTTGGGCTGATTCTAAGGTCAGCAATTCCTATGTAGCTTGTTCTACTTAGTCTGTCCTACAATAATAAGCTTTTGCCCTCAATTTTTAATCTTCCCATACCTTTTTCTACTTGCTGACAATCTAGCTGTCTCCCTAGTAGACTCTAACACTTCTACTATTACAAAGGACTTAGCACAGTCTCTCTTCTGTTCATCTTGCATGCCTCTAAAAAATTTAGCAAGCTCACTATGTTAAGTAAAATTGAAAACAAAACAAAACAAAAACCCTTAAACACCTACCTATCAACTAGGGAAAGCAACTAAATAGGTACAGGCTTGTCTGATTCCTAGCCCTTTGATGAGTCAGACTTAAGATCATAAGATAATTTGTGTTCAAATGGGATGGGATTTCTGCACAATGAATACCAGACAAATTAATAAACGACATATTAAATCTAGGCATCAATTTCATACTTTCTATGATGAAATTAACATGGAAAACAATTATCTAGTGATAAGATTTCATTCAGGATCAGGGAATTGGACATGAGGTTACCAATTGATTTCTAAGGCATTGAAATGTTAGTTTTTCTACACTAGATTTGAAAGACATGCTATGAAGGAGACAAAGCTTCCTTCCCTAATCTAAGTGAGTTTTGGTATGGTTTGGTCAATAACACACATGAGCTGATCTTATTCAGGATGTTAATGTTGACTATGATTATATTTTCTTTAATTTTAGTGATTTCATCTATAGGAAATGCAATTAAATAACAGTCACACTTGTATCTTCTAGCTGCCCCTCTTTCTCACTCTTTTCATTGTTTAACTAAATGTTTGAATAAACCAGCAAGTGTTCTAAAGTTCTTAAGATGTAAGCTCTGCAAAACAGAGAAGGGATCCTTCTATTCATCTTGCAACCTCCTGCTGGCATCCGAGCTAGGTAAAATCTTTGTCAGGATGTAGCCTACTATAATCCAACTAATATCACCTAAAGCATGAAAACCATTCTACTAAAAAGAGGAGAGACAAGAGGAAGAGAACAGGAAAATCGTTTACAAAAGGACTACCCTTTGTGTGCAACCTTTTCTGTAGTACCACTCCTGAAAGTAATAGAAACAAGAAAAAAAAAAAAAAGTCTTATGCTCTTTATACCTTACGGGAGCTGCCTGTATTTTCTTCTAAATCTTCCAGCTAAAAAACACTGGTGATTCAAATGAAAACAAACTTAATATACTTAAATACTCTTAAATATTCTTAAATACTGTGACTGTGCAAAATTAGCAATTGTTCCCACTATTTTAGCATTTGGAAATAAGCAACAAATACATAACTTTTTTATTATTATTGTTTATGTTCATCAAATGGTGGTGTTGAATTTTTATTTGTAACTTGGTGAAAATCTGGCCTATTAGAAAAGGACAGATATTCAGTACTTGAAGGGGGCTTATGAAAAAGATGGAGAGCAACTCTTTGCTCAATCAGATATTGACAAGACGAGGGGAATGGTTTAAACTAAAAGAGAGGAGATTTAGATTAGAGGTTAGGTGGGAATTTTTCACTCAGAGGGTGGTGAGGCACTGGAACAGGTTGCCCAGAGAGGTTGTGGATGTCCCATCCCTGGAGGTGTTCAAAACCAGGTTAGATGAGGCCCTAGGCAACATGATCTAGTGGGTGGCATCCCTGCTTATGGCAGGGGGGTTTGAACGAGTTGATCTTTGAGGCCGCTTCCAACCCAAGCCATTCTATGATTCTGTGACATACTAATCAGTGAGGTAATTGTGATGAGGAGGAATAATTCAGATACTTAAACATGATGAAGAAAACAGTCATATTAAATATCTGTTAATGTGTTATATTTAGTTAGGCCTTCCCCTTCGCATTCAGAATACATTCACAATCTTTTAATATATCGTACTTTTATATTGCACTTGGAAAAGGGGATAGATGCTGACCAGTTCATGTATTTGTAGCTTGAAACCTCAAAAAAAAAACTCTGAAGAAATATTCTGTAGGTAGAAAATTCTGGATCAGGTTTTCCTAGTTAATGATCTTTCTTTGGGGCAGAACTGTAGGTATGCAGTGGTATCAAATATCTTCCGTATTGAAAATCTAGAAAACTGAAAACTGAACTTTTCCTCTCAGGAAACGAGCTGATCTGTTTTCCTTTACTTATTTGTGTGAAAAATGTGAAAAAAAAAAAAATATCTTGTTTTCCTGTCTACATTCATCTTCCCTTCCCCAACTCTCCGATTTCCACTACTCACAATGGCCAGTATGTTCAGGTGTGTCAAAGAACTTGCCTGGGTTCTAGAACAGGACTGCAGTGTATGCTAGTATATTGATAAAAATCAACTGATTCCTGCACAGAATCTGATAGTTAAAAGATGACAAGGACCATACCCACCCAGCAGTCTGCATGCAGCCACTCTGTTTTGAAAGAACACTGCTGGCATAAACATAGGCTGTTTTTATCCAGTTGCAGCCAGCATACCTCAAGATCCTCAGCCTCTTGTGTTATAGAAGGCTTCTCTGCTCCTTGTGAAATTACAGCAACATGATCTCTCTCCAAACCAAGCATGAAAGGTAGGTAGTAGTTCCTAAGAACAGTTTTTAGCTACAGTCACAGCTTTTCAGCCAGCTGGCAATCCTCTCTCTTGCAGTGACAGTGCGGCTGTGATAACTCTACATTTAGGCTGAGATTGATGATGTATCCAGTGCTAGACCATAGGTTGTCTCCTGATGCATTGGCCCTTAAGCTCTTGGTTGAAGATGCTTTGGAAACTGGAATGTTAATGCCAGGATATAGAAACTTAGTTATCTGATCTGGGAAAATAGAAAGTAACTACATACAGTCATTTATTTTGAAGATTAACTTATTTAAACTTTGGGTACCTGACTTACATTAGGCAGATCCTACTCTAACAATCTTCAATAAAATTTTACTTCCTTATCAGAATATGTTTTTTTTTTTTTTTTTCCCTCCTACGAAGAGTCAGATGGGCTTTCTGATTCTAAACCAGAAAGTTACTTGTTTAGAAGGTTAGAAGGAGTGACAAATACAAGCTGTACAGGGAAAATAAGGAAAAGAAAAATCATTGGAAAAGAATGGTAGATGGAGTTCTGTAATAGTTATTATGAAGACTTTGCAGTTGTGTTGTCCACCTAGATATTGATGTCTTCCAAGCACTGTTTGCTTAGTAGCAGATTGTAAATAAATAAAACATGAAAAATAAGCTATATAAACATTCTGACATACTTTGCTCAAAAAGTAGGATTAACAGACATTTGTATAATAAAATATAAAGTTTACTAGTTCTTAGAAATAATAGAAAGTAGTTTTTAATTATCTTTGTACTGAGTCACAAAAGCAAGTGAAAATAACTTCTTGGTGTTGAGATTAGAAGAGATCGAACACAGTTCTGACTACCGAGTAAGTGCTAAGGACAAATCAGAAATTGATTAATTAAAAAAAATATTTAATGATTAAGAGCTTCATAGCATGCTAAAATCACACACACACACACACACACACTAAAAACAACAAACCACAATCTTCTACACCTGGTTCTCACAAAAAAAAAAAAAAAAGGCCAAAACCATTTGCCAACATGATTCTTTCATTCTTACACTTGGAGGTGCCACAGCTGAGTACTTAGCACTTTGGCACTTTAGAAAGAACCTGTTACTCAGGCACCTACCAGCTCTTTGACAAATAACACATTACCACAGATACCTTGCTCTTGAAAAACCTTTAAAAACACATCTATTTGCACACCTGAATTTCTTCAGGAATTTCTAAGCAAGCCCTCAAGTGGTACCTAGAGGACTAGGGCGTCAGATGCAAGTTGCATTAAGTTTCACTGAGCACAGAAGGGAGGAAGGCACAGAGCTCTAGAAGTCACGCACATGCACACCTATGCCACCATGGAAGGGCTTTTTGGAAGCTTCTGGGCTCTCCCCAGGCCAGGCTCAGTAAATCAGCTTTGTGCTGGCACTGCCTTCCCTAAATTGTACATTCAAGTTCCTCCAATGGCCACTGGCTGCCTGCGTGCAGCCCACCCCTCCCTGACATGGGGTGCCACAGGGCTGCCCCCAGAGCGAACAGTGAGAGATGGGTCTTGGCTGAAGCACCCACATGGGTTGCTCTGGGACCTCTGTCTGCATGCAGGCAGGACTGCCCAAGTGCAAGCGAGGCCCCAGCACTCTGGTGCTCACTGGAGCACACGTGACACCGGTTGTAGCCGCAAAAGCCCTCAGGCTCCCATAACCAGGCACATAAATCACACTGCTTGGACACTAGCAGGTGCTGGGTTATTGTGAGTGCACAGGTGTTAAAGCATAGGCAGATGTTTGTAATGTCAAGATTGCCTGAAAGTGTCAGCACTAAAAGCTCATCTTTGATTAACAGGTCATCAGTGCCAAACAAGTATGCAAAATGATGAATGTTCATGAAAACCAAAATCGTGGGAAATTATGTCTGACTATAATTGTAATCTGTATTTCACACACCCCCATAATATGAGTGTTGGCTGGGTAAAGAAAAAAAGCAGCAAAACATTGTCCAGTTGTTAAAACCACTCCTATGGTTGTGATACATTGCCCTCTGCCCTCCATACAGAGCTGTCTTTCAGATGAGGGGCCAGGGCACTCAGCCAGACCCCATAATTTGGCCTGTGTAAGCTTCCAGTGCATAATACATGCAAAGAGGGAGACAAACAATCCAAGCAGCTGTGAACTACTCTGAAAGATAAATGTAGGCAGTGGATTTATTAACTGTCTTTTCCCCTCTGAAAATGGTTGGCCTGTCATGATCAGCCAAAATGTGAACCCTAAGAGCTAGTGTTCTATTACAGAGAAATTTTTGGTATGCTGGTATTTATTCCAAATAGAGTAATCCCTTATGAATTCATAGCCTCCTGAATTTTCACTTCTAGGGAGAATTGTGCTCTGTAAAATGTTTGCCTTTCTTCTTACTGTACTGTATTTCAAATTCATATTGCACCATCAAATATCTCAAATAGGTCACCAGGAGAACAAGAACCAAGTACTAAAAATTACAGGTATCTTGAGATTTCAACTACAGAGAACTTTATCTCATTCCCATCCTCTCCTGCAGAAAGAAATACTGCTTTTTCTAGCAGTTTCTAAGACCAATACCTACAGTAGCATGTCCAATTGAGCCAACTTGCTTATAGTTTGGGATTATTATCAGATTTAGCTGAAGAATTGTATAAATTCAAAGTGAAAGTGTGAGTTTACAAACTTTTATGTCTTGTATGACACTTTTTTTTTTTTAAATAAACTTAAAAACACAACTAACTCATGCATCCAAAAGCCTAAAAGTCATTGTACCAAAAGATGAATAAATCATAACATACTATGAAGTAATTAAATACAGAATCATAGAATATCTCGAGTTGGAAGGGACCCATAAGGATCATCAAGTCCAACTCCTGGCACCACACAGGTCTACACAAAATTTTAGACCATGTGACTAAGTGCACAGTCTAAACGCTTCTTAACTCCAACAGGCTTCATACAGTGACTACTTCCCTGGGGAGCCTGTTCCAGTGTGCGACCACCCTCTCGGTGAAGAACCTCTTCCTGATGTCTAGCCTAAACCTCCCCTGCCTCAGCTTCACACCATTCCCGTGGGTCCTATCACAGGTGACTAAAGAGAATAGATCACCGCCTGTCCCTCGTGAGGAAGCTGTAGACCGCTATGTGGTCTCCCCTCAGCCTCCTCTTTTCCAGGCTGAAGAGGCCAAGTGACCTCATCTGCTCCTCATACGTCTTCCCCTCTAGTCCCTTCACCAACTTCGTAGCCCTCCTCTGGACACTCTCCAATAGTTTTACATCCTTTCCACCCTCAACAGACTCCACAACTCCTCCAAGTTTGGTGTCGTCGGCAAATTTGCTCAAAACACCTTCTAGTCCTACCTACATCCAAATTGTTTATAAAAACATTGAAGAGGAATATGGAAGTTTCTGAACTTTTCTGGCCTGAAGATGGTATTTAAACATACAAATTTCCCCTTGAATTGGCACTCCAAATGCAGTTCTGACTTGGGGGCGGGGGGGGGGGGGGGGGAAGGGTGTTGAGGGAGAAGCAGCAGTGTTTTGTATATGACAGCTTATCCCAAGCTTGCCGTGTGAAAAGAAACAAACAAACAAACAAACATATTGTGTAACTATCACATGAAACACTAAATAGCTGATTGCCTGGCTTTCAGTTTGGATGGAAAGATCAGAGATTTGGGTAAGTCCCATTTACATCTTATTTATACATTTTTCATTGCCCCAAAACCAAGTTTATTACTGGAATTTTGTTTCTCTTCTTCAAATGTATATGTCTTCTGTTTCATTTGTATTCATAAAGGCCACTGCTCTCTTAACAGAGGGTGTTACTAGGACGAATAGCAGGAACATTGAGTTTTATCAGATTTTCTCTTCTTACTGTACTTAATTTTCCTAATATGAATGACAGTGCAGTTCCAGCTGAACCTTAATGAGGTTTGAAAAGATGTCGAAAATTCTTGACAGCAGTTTTTCAGACACTTGTTCCTGGCACCCAGTTCAGAGACTGGACATAATTAGAATAGGAAGTAAAGAAGTCATAGAAACTGTGATTATTTTTCAGGCATAAGAGGGGGCTGGGAGGGAGAGCATCAACAAGTAAAAAAGGATTCACTACTGACACTATGTCTCACCAAAAAGCAATACAGAAATCCCAGGGGTTCCCCAATGAGTTAGTAAAACTAATTCAGTCACAAAAATCCTAATAGCATGTGAGCGATGCTACTGTGTCTGGCACAGAGATGAAGCTGGTGGGGCCAGCTCATAGAAAAGCCTAATACAGGCTTGGAAGTTACTAAATACAGATGAAATCTGGAAAGAGATTGAAATCAAATTATTTTTTCTTTATTTAAAAATAAAATGTATTTAAGCACAGTGAATAATTATCTTTTAAAAGATCTTAATGAAACCTTCCAAAACATTTATTCATGAAAACATTAAAAACAGTACAATTACTTCTACTGTTTCTCTGAGATTTTCATGATCAAAATCCGATTATGATTATTCCTGACTGCCACCTACTCTGAGTCTTTAGAGATTTATCTGTATTACTGTATGGAAAGTAAATAATTTTTTTCCACTGCATTGTGTCAGAAAAGGATTTCTTAGATTTTTTTTTCATTTTTAACTGTTATGTTCAGGGCAAATATATCTGCTTGTTGTTTATTTTTGTTGATGAGAGCAATGAGTAATAATCAGTTTGCAGGCAGCTTTCAGCTCCTTCCTATATTATATTTCAAATCAACAAAGTAATCACCAGGCATAATGTCACCATTTGTCTCCATTCAGGCTCTTGACCTTTAGATTGCCCATTAAGGAGAGGAAGACCAGTTCCTATCCATGATTTGGCAACAGAAGAGATTTTCCTGTTTGTAGGTACATATTTATTCATCAGAAGTTACAGCCCAATTGACGTCCATTTGATTTGAAAGTTTCCTTCTTCTTTACTGGAATAGGAAGCACATATCATTATGGGCTGGTCCATTAATTAATTTTAAGGGAGGACATTATAAGAGAGGAAAACTCTTTCTACACAGATAGAAAAGCTGAACTCTAGATAACCACCAAGTGGAGAGAGAATGTTGTGTTGCATATTTATGGTTTTTGAATGGACATATTTATTACCAAAATGAATCCAAATCTACTAACAGAAATAAGTAACACACTATAGTTCTTGTGGCACTGTGTCTTATTTTAAAATTGCACACTGCAAAACTAGGCAAAGAAAAGATAACTGGATGGGATGAGAATAATAAAATAATTTTAACTTTGAAAGTATCCATGATGGGTTATCTTATTACTTATTTGGTAGGTTCAGTTGCAAACACACAAATTTGCAAAAAAAAAATAATGTTCCACAAATATAGAATCATAGCATATCCTGAGTTGGAAGAACCCATGAGGATCATCGAGTCCAACTCCTGGCTCCACACAGGACCACCCAAAAATCAAACTAAATGACTGAGAGCATTGTCTAAACACGTCTTGAACTCCAGCAGGTCATGCCCACTTCCTTGGGGAACTTGTTCCAGTGCCCAACCAGCCTCTTGGTGAAGAACCTTTTCATAATATCCAACCTGAACATCCCCAGTTGCAGCTTCATGCCATTCCCTTGGGTTCTATTGCTGGTCACTAGAGAGAAGAGATATATCAGAACTATTGTAGAAATTACAATATCTATACAAAGGAAGGAAGAGAAGAGCATGCTTCACTTCTCTTTAAGTGGAAATAAAGTCTATAGCAAGCCATACTCTTTAGTACATATTCTTACATAACAGTGGAAGACAGTGCTCTCCTTCCCATAGTCTCATTAAAAGAACCGAAATGAATGCATTTGTGTATCAGTTCTGAACAAAATTTCATAGTGTAATATTTGCATTAAATTTCCAATAAAGGACAGCTCACTACCTTCCATAAAGTAGTGAAGTCTGTCAGATTATAGAGCTCTTCATTGACAAGAAAATTAAATGTCAATTGTTTATCTGGCGTTTCCCAAGGGTAACTGCATGTGCAAGACCCGAAAAGTGGAGCAAATTTGGCAGTCAAGCTTAAATGCTGTGCAGCAGAAGCATGCAAAAGAACAGTTGTAGTCTAAGCTGTCTAGAGATTTCTGGACAAACTGTTACTTAGAGCAAATAGGAAGTGAGCTGCAGAAAAACCCTGCTTTTTCTTTGACAGGTGGACCAGAGATATGTAATAGAAGTTGCTCTACAGTTTTACTCTTTCACAGAAAGCCCTGTATTCAGGAAATTGTAGGATCAAAAGAGCAAAACATAAACCTCAGATAACACTAAGGATGCTTGTTTATATCCAAGGCAGGACTGCAGTGGCGTGTTATATGAATTCTTCATTTTCTCTGTGTGTAAGTTTTGAAGAAAAGACTGAAGATGAGTAGGAAGTTACATCTCTCTACTTCCTTGGATTGGGAGGTACATAGGAAGGCACTTTGCAGTTCTTTCTTGAATAAAGTTCTTCACTTTAACAAGTAAATGACACAAAATTTGGCCTGTTGTTCAGTGTGAGTCAATGGAAACTACACCAGCTTTAGCTTCCTGTTTCCTCCCCTGACTGCCTTTACAAGAAGATCCCACTTCAGCTGAAACACATTCAGTACCAGAAGTTAAACTCTATACACCCTAGATATGTATATATATATATTCTATAAACTATGTTGGTGGTCCTCTTGGTTTTAGTTACATTTTGGACTGATAGTGAAACAAGAAAAATTCTTTTGAAGCATAATTAAGTATAAAAGAAATCTACAGAGAGCACAGGAACATGGCTGTGCCTCTGATTATACACATGAAAAAGTGAAAGGACTGCACCAGTTGAACAAAGTGTTGAATAAATGAAAGTGTGAAAGTGGTAGAATCTGTGGTGGAATCCAGCCCACATCAGGCTTTGGTTTTGCTTTGGTGAGGAAAAGTATTTCAGACCGAAGAATGTTTATAAGTAAATTGAGCGACTAGGAAGAAAGACCCATGTACATGTTTTCAATCATCTTTATGCCTTCAGCGCTCGGCTCTTTTTTATTTTTATTTTTATTTTTTTTTTTGAACCTAGAAGGTTTTTAAGTCTTCTGCCTCCCTCTCTGGAAAAGTGTCAGTATTTAGGAACTCACTCTTTTAAATGTGACTGGATATTAGGAGAAATTTCTTTACTGAAAGGGTTGTGTGGCATTGGAATAGGCTGTCGAGGGAAGTGGTTGAGTCACCATATCTGGAGGTCTTCAAGAAATGTGTAGATGTAGAACTTAGTAGCATGGTTTAGTGGTAGAATTGTCAGTACCAGGTTAAAGGTTGGACTAGATGATCTTAGAGGTCTTTTCCAACCTGAGTGATTCTATGATTCTATGAAATGGGTGAGAAGAGTAGCTTCATTGTATGCATTTCAGTATTTGACCAATGGACTGATCACTTGTCTCTCACCTTTTGAAAGGGAGCAACTGCCCAGAACTATGGCAGGCGCAATACAAACCTCTTCCTTTTACTTGCTCTGCAAATTATGTGAAGATCTGGTTCTTCTGATTCTGAAGAGTAGGTCACTCTGCTATACACATTTTTATGCGTGTATTCACTTTTGTTTAAATTTGATGATCACATCCATCACAGAAGAAGAAAGTATTTTTAATATTGATATATTAATTGGTACGTTTTCCATGCTTTCCTCCTGAACACCAAATATGTGTCAGTATATATAGGCTGTTGTGTAAAGAAGTTATAGACAAACAATAGAATATAAATTATGCTTTTTTTTTTTTAACCATTCCTGATGATAACAGAATGGAAATGTCTGTACGTTTTTGCATAAAGTTAAGAATAGAATAAAAATTACATGCAGAGAGTAAGAAGAACAAGGTGTATGAGAAAAGATTGGGGTGAGGAGGAAATTAATCACAACTGGTTTTGAAATAGTAAAAGATAATAAGATGTCCTCTATGTCCAAAGGAAACGGGATTTGGATACCTGACACAAACTGTAGTGAGATATTCAACATAGACATAAGGGGCAAAAAAAAAAAAAAAAAAGGGTATTTTCAAAGTCATTATTATGAAATAGTGGAACAGATTTACTGGAGAGGATGTAAAGGATGTTTTATAGCATCTTTAAATACAATCCAAACACCTTTTAAACCCAGACTTAGGCAAGGCAATGGGATGGACCAAAAGACACCATTAGATCCCTTCTGATGTTGCATTTCAGTGATTTTCAGAACACTTGCTGATACTTCTTTTACTTTATAAAACTCACATTAAACAGCACTGAAATTTTCTTAAATTATTACTGTCATTAAAAATGTCACTCACTAGCATCTCTTCTTAAAGTGGAAAAAATATCCTTCATATATATTCTAGTCTTACTTTAGTTCTTCACTAAATAAAAATTTTCCAATATGTGTTTTCAACCAGTTTCACCTACAATACTGAATCCTAACCTGAATCCTACAGTTTGACATACTTGGGCCTGCCTTTGCATCTCTTTCACACACCTGAATTTCTGAATTGCATGTGAATTTTTCTGTCACATATTATATGCTTAAGCATAGCTTAGATATTTAGATGTACAAAATATACTTTAAGTTACAGATAAAAATTCAGAAACCACATTTTAAAATACACCTACAAAAGCAAATAAGTTTTTGTAAGGAGATAATCATAATATACTCTTGACCTGTAAGATTTTTCTATATATGTTACTGGATTAAGCTAAAACACTTTTCAATCACCATTATGTAAATGCCCATATTCATATATGAATAAAAACTAGAAATAAACTGAAAAAGGATTTCACAGCTAAATACTATTAGATAAGGTATAAGCTTCAAGATGTAAAGAGAGTTGCAAATTTTGTAACCATTCATTCATTTTTATTGCTACAGCTAGAACCCTATGTGATCCCATACTAAAACTTTGAATGGGCCGTAATTTATCCTATTTCAAGATAAAAGCTTAGAAACTCCTGACAGACCCAAGACTTAATGACTTTAAATTACAAAACAATTGAAAGAAGACTACCGTTTGAACATAAAGGTTGTCATTTAAGACTTCTGTCTCTCGTGGATATTTCAATTGCTCAACTACCATTTAAAAAATAAGTAAAAGTTTGTAATCTTTGTATTTAGTAAATTCTCTTGCTTGTTTTAAGCAGTGACCAAGATGTTTTACAATTTCTGGTGTCCAACCTCTGGAAACCATTTATGGAGTGTATCATTGAAAACCAAATAAATCCGCCCACTTCTCTCCCATTAAATTTCCTGGGGTTTAAAAGTAGTATAGTCTGAGGGCAGAAACAACACAAACGTCTTTCCTCCTGCTCTGTTAACATTTTTGTTGTTTGTACACCGATCCACTCAAGAATAAGGAAATTGTACCCTACATGTGACCTCAAAGTCAAAGATAAATTATTTGTTTCTTTTTCTATCAAAGACTAAAACATCTATACAAATATATGCATCTGGGTGATTGCTGAGATCTGTACTTTATGTGTCTGTAGTTTGCAAGGCTCAATTTTCAGCTGTAACTGCTAGACTTACTGCAGTCTACTGGATTTTGGATCTAAATCTGATCTCTTACAGAGTAAATTTATGGTTGTATAAGTGAAATCAGATTTGAGACTTACATGATATTATAATAACATTATAAGAAACAGTTATTTACCTTATGGTGACCATTGTTATGAAATATATTATGCAGTCTTGGCATGTGTGCATATAATGAGCTCAAAAATATCACAGTGAAAATATTTTGGCCAGCCTTTTTTGAGGCCACAACTGTTAGCCAACAAACTACTGCCGCTTCCCAAGTGCACACAGAGGCAATCACAACACCCCTCTTTTTGACAAAGCACAGGCCAAGTAGATTCTGCATTCTGAAGTGGGAAATGGGATATTCTGTAGTGGTTTATGGGATACAGTAATGAGTATGAGCTTTAAAGAACAGAGGTTCTCTGTTCTTCAGTTGTACCAACCCTGAACTATTGGAAAAGAAAAGGCTATGCTGAATTCTTGCATTATGCTACAAGAATTTAAGTAGTAACACCTTATAAGTACATTTTATTAAGCTTTGGACTGTACATAGCACTAGGAAAATCTAACAAACCTGAGGATATTTTCAAAAGTAGTCTTCACACTTTATCAAGTTATCTCAAAATATCATTTTTCACTAGAATTAGTGTTACTAGAGAATAGGTCAACAATAATGTCTACATTACAAATATGTTAGAAGTTAATTCCAAGAAAAAAAAAAATCAATGTTGACAGATATCTTCTGTTGCTGACAGAATAATTACCAAAGGCAAATATGATATAACATTTGAACATTTGTTAATATTAACTTAAACTTACATATTTTTAAAGTCTTCCTTCTCTTGGGTATAATCTTCAAATGTGTATACAAACTTTACAAATATGCTTTTGGTTCAAAAGAACAAAAAAGTGTTAAATGATATTGCTATTACTGGAAACCTCAGAAACACAAAATCACAGCAGTTTTCCAGTTCTTTGCAAATTAGTTCAGAAACTGTGGGAGGAAAAATTAACATTAGTATGAGTTATAAGGACTTCAGCTGCCAGAGTAGTCAAATGTTGCTATTACAATATTTCTATACACCAACTAACTATGTACAGGCCGCAGATGCAGTGACATCTGCTAGTCTGCCTACACACTGGAAAGAAAGAAGGAAATTTTATAACAAGTCATTTTTAGGTCGAACCTTTATTTGATGAAGAATAAAAATCTGAGTTGAGTTCTGTATCTTTAAGCTACGTGGTTTTTTGTTGTTGTTTGTTTGTTTGTTTGTTTTTTGTGGAATGTCTTGTGTGTAAACCAGAATCATAGAAAAATAAACTGCTGAACAAGTTCTTCCCTTTTCCAAAGTATGGTCCTAATCAATATCTTGTGTTTATGTCATCATAGAATTGTGATGTTCTAAGAGGAATAAACAGTTCTAAAAGAAAGTTATGCAACACTGCACCGCATCTTCTGATTTTGTAGTTCAAAATACAAAATATATTAGAAGCCTCTGTCATGGAATTTTCTTTATTTTGCATTTTTAGGTAAATCTTGAAACTACCTTTTCTGAAAAAAAAAGAAAAAAAAGAAAAGAAAAAAAAAAGCAAAGCATTTCTCAAGCATTTCTTTTCTGCTTCTTAAAGAAAACACCAGAAAGGACAATGAAATAGATTATATGCACAAATGTTTGATAAAATAGGCATAAGATCATCACTTTAAGTCTCATAATTTACCAAGAAGCTCTAGCACAGGTGAAAATGAGAAATACTATTACCTTTATAGTACCTACACAGAGGAGAACAAATGACTTTAGTATCTGGATTTCAATCATTCTGTCATGTTCCCCTTTGTTTTTAATAGATTTAGAATTTGGCCTCAGGTTCTCCATATCCTAGCTATATACAGAAAATAATGAAATTAAGCAGTAATAAAGTTCTACCTATATAGTTAAGCATGCATTAAAAAATGTGAATACCTATTTTGTTAATACTGACGGATCTCACCTCCAGGTCAAATTACAATCCCTTTTCCTCTATACTACCTGCACAAGTAGCCAGTTAAGCCTTCTTAAAGTAATAGATCTGATTAACTTTCAAAGGGAGCATTTCTGTTGCCATTGCAAGAACTCTGAAATAAGATCGCATAGAAATGTTAAGTATTAATGGTTACAACTGGTGAAAGTAGCCAGTGGCCCTGTCTACAGAAGCTGTCTTGTATTCAATGTGTGTTAGAGACATGGGAATTTTCAAATCATTATCAGCACAGAAAAAAAGTGATTTCACTGGGAACACTGCTTCCTGCTTTTAGACATGGGTCAATGTTTTTTTCTTAGAAAGGACAAAAACTGTGCTTCTTAAGATGTTACTTTAAGTGTAAATGTTGTACAAGATCAGCAATATCCTGTTTACTACCTGTGACTCAGCAAGCCCCAGTGAGTCACAGTCTTAAGAAAGTTTCTTTTGCAACTTCCAGCTAACTGAAAAACAACATTCTATAAATAATCAAGTCACAAGTACTCTTTACTCTTTTTTTTTTTTTTTTTTTTTTTCAGATAGATAATAGTAAAACACATTCAGGGACTTCAATTGAGTTTGGGACTTTGCATGTATACCTGTGAAAGGATTAGCCAGTGGGGTTTGATAACATTTCCCATGAACTATTGTAATGTAAATAAAAGACAAAGCACATATTTGTCTCACAACATTTGGAAAATGACTACAAAGAATTGGCTACATGAAAGAGAAGACATTCACTTAAGTTAGCAAATTCTTCAGTGTCATACCCTGGATAAGAATTAATAAGCATTAGTGTTAACATATAAGCAATGCCAGGCTACTGTCATTAATTACGTTGTTAACAAAGGTGCACATAAATCTATGTTACATCTGCTGTGTGAAGTCACTTCTTCCCTTTCAAGGACAGTTGGTTTGCTATGCATCAAGTTTCAGAAAGACTTTGAGTTTATTTTGGAATCCTCTTTGTCTTCAAAGCAGATGAAATTAGGGATGGAAATGGGATTTTACTTGGGTATATAATATACCTTTAGCCTGGAAATTATAGGAAGAAAAAGCTGAAAAGAATACAGATACCTTTGGTGCTTCATTTGCATATATATCACATAATGATACAGATTTTATCACATTTTTAAAAATGTATGATCTGTCTCTTCAAGTCAATGCAAAAGCTATTAAGTACACTGCATTGCTCAGAAATATTTGTGGCACTGACCTGAGTTCTAATTTCCATCTGAGTTGTCTTCAATTTTTTATTCTTTTTTGTTGCTTCCTTCATTGTCTCCATATATCATGCCTGAGAAATGAAACAGAATCATTTAGGAGGTGAACTTTTCTTTCTGTTAAAAAAAAAAAACAAAAAACAAGTGTGACAATTATTTTATACTGACATCTGTGTCTCTTAAATTTTTCTCTGTGCAATGCCACATCTCATCAGAGTAGACTTAACAAAAGTCTTCAAGTGCTTCCCACTAGCAGCTGGATTTTGAAAAATTATCCAGTTTTCATTTCCATACCAGGCCTGAGGCAAATGCAAATGCAACAAACAAACAAACAAACAAAATGTGCTTTCTTATTTTTTTCTTATATTAAAAGAAAAAAAATACAGGCTCAATAATCTGGACTTTAAGAGATAGGAATCTGTTCTCATGATGTGTTAACTGAATAATGAATAATAAGGTACTTATAATGTGCCACTGCTCTTCATTGCAAAGTTGTAAGCATTTTGGTTCTATTTACAGTGGACAGTCTTTAAAGGCTATAACAGTAAATGCTGCTTGGGATACTCATTGACAGGAAGTAATATAAACAAAGATATTCCACTGTATCAAAAGTTATTTAGCTATTGAGAAATAATGAGATGTTGGATGCTCTTCAGTGTTATTATTTATATTGTAGTAGTTCTTAGGGGTCTCGGGTGTAAGTCATTATCCTACAGTGACATTTCCATACAAAACAGAATAAAAAAGGCCCTCTAACCATTTTTGCAGACAATGTGACTGCAATGTAATGTTCTCATCACTGAATCTAGGCTTAAACAACTTAATAAACTACTCAAATCAGTCTAGCCACACTAAAACACAGACCTTTTCCTGTTAACTAATTTCACATCTAGAGTGTACTGGTCCAAATTAAAACTCCATATCCTTCCTCAAAATCAGCCTGCAGTATTTTGAACCCCAATAATGAAACCTACAAAAAATTTTGGTGTGCAAATCATCACCATCCAATTGTCTCAATCTAGTTTTGTTGTTGTTGTTGTTGTTGTTGTTGTTTTTTGATATTTATACATATAATAGAAGATGAATACCAGTACCTGCCTTTCATTACACTATGAAAGATAGTTGGGGTCTAATATTCTCTTCTTTGACTGTTGCAAGTTATTTTCTACTATCAAGGTCTTTTGCTTCATGTGATTGCTAGCACAAGACCTGACTTTACTGTTCAGTGAAACAGGATTATGTTGATAAAATTTACTGTCTGATGTTCAGTCATTAGGTAACTGAAAGGAATGATGTCCATGAAGCTTTGTATACATTTGTGGCAAGCTGCTGGGGTTCCAGTTCATGAGTCACTGTGAGCACTTATGGGATATCCCATTCTGGAATGATTCCCTGGGTTTTCCAAGGCCTATGACTCCACACCAACCCAGGTGCTCCCAGGGACCCATTCTCACTGGCACAGAGCTGTGGGAACCCCACCTCTCCCTGCTACAGAGTTCTCACACAGCAGTAGGAAAGCAGGCTGTTGACCCCAGCATTTCCAGACATTTGGTTAGCTAGCCAGTGCTGTGGGATTTCCCTGGAACACATTCAGGCTGGAACATTTTTTTTTGATGTTTCCAGTTAATGAAAGGATTTAAATCTTGTCTTTCAGCTGTTTCAATGACTGGTTTCACTCACAGGTTATCCACTGAATTCAGCAGGGCCACCATTACATTTTAAGGGTATTATGAGATTAATAATTATAAGATTTGTGAAGTTTACGTTAGTTCAAATGAAATCAAATTCACTCATCAGGACTGAAAAATAGCAATGTAGCAATGTGTGTCTGAATGTCACAAAGTCCACCACATCAATCAACAAGCAGAAACTGAAACTTCTGGTTGCAAGCAGAAACAAATGCGGCAACACATAGATATCTAAACCCTGAGGCTTTATGAAGTGTATTATGTATTATGGAAAGCTGCTTAGCACAAGCACTGGAGGTGAGTGAAGCTACCAAAAAAAAAAAAAAAAGAAAAAAAAAGAAGAGATTTAAACCTACACTAAGTCGATGTGGTCAATTAGTTCAATTAGTTACAGTATGAACTGTTTATCACTAGGAACAATTCGTGTACAAATAGTTCAAAACACCCTGACCCTAGTGGGGAGAAATTCTTATTTTCTGGATGCAATTACTGTTTTTTTTTCCCTCTGAGTAATGTAGATTTATTTTCTTTGGATCCCTATCGTGGTGTGAGTTCCATCTTTTCAGATGAATAAGAGAATATGCAAAACAAAATATTACATGTTACATCAACAAGGTACTGGGAAGTTTCAAGATTTCTAAAGCTCCCTTGCTGAAATATATTGTGCAGTAAGTAATGTTGACAATATTTCTCATAAATGAAAAAAAAAAAATGTATTAAAATCTGCAACTGTTACTTCAGAACTCATCAGTGCCTAAAAAGTTTCCTAAAGAACTCCTCTCAGCTGCTGGTAAAAGGAAGTATGGTTTTTAATTTGTGGCCACCGTCACTAGTACGAGAAAAGGAAGTGAGCTGATTTGGATTTTCTTGTTGTTGCAGCAGTGTTTTGCAGCAGTAGGTGGATCCCGTGGTCATCTTGAATTTAAGTACATCAATATATTATTTTCACCTACTAAATGTTTCATGAAGAAAAAAATAGTAAAATTATTATAAATTCTATTTGAATAAAAGTTGTTTTCATGTTCTCATTTTTTTATCTTGGTTTTAGCTGTGGTGAAAGAATACAGACAAACAACATCAGAAACTGAAGCCATATGGTCACACAGCAGGAAGACATAGGACAATCTGTGCAAATTGTTTCACATTGTACAGAGTCTTACCACAGATCTGAAGTGAACAATTCTTCTGGGTGATATGATAGCTTATTTGCTACATTATTTCTATTTTTTAAGACTCTGATGGATAAAGACGTGTAGACAAGGCCATATTTGACACATATGTCATTATCTACAACTGTATCTATGCCTTTTGGAATCTGCATCAACTTTCGGGAACCTAGCTGCCTAATCATATGAAGGAAAAGGCAACAGTTTTGAAAAAGAAAATGGATATAAATAATACTACATACATCTAGAAACTGCAGGGAAAAAAATGCAGAAGACAATTACCCAAACCCATCAGAACAACAGTCTTTCATTTTACAAAAGCATTGTGGATTCTTTAATGTTAAGTAGCCTGGACCTCACTTTTCACATAAAATGTATTTGTTCACCTAATTGCACAATGCTGGGATATTTGTCCAAGGTAGAGGTGGACAAAAGAGTGGAAGCCTATGAAATTAATTTATGTAGTATTTAAGGCTGATGATTGTAATTTGGACATCAATCAAGGCAGAGAAGGATGGAACAGACAAGACAAAATTCTAATAAATTACCCAAATGTTTAACTAATGTGTACTCATATAAGCACTTATTTGGAACTACATCAACTCCACTCTCAGATGTGATATATGACTTTTGAAGTTGCTTGTAGCTGGTGTTCTGGAACAGCTACCACAGAACTGACATAATTCTGCCACAGGCAGTGGGATCCCCAGTCTCACTTCATAGAGAAGAGTTTTGTCCTGACTGCATCGGACACAAGCAGCCCTCATTCCATTCCTATCTTCTCCATTTCCATTCCTATCTTCTTCAAGAGCTTTGTGCCTCAAACTCAGTTCTACTTGTAGCCTTACAAGGAAGCATGTTGCTTATTAAGAGCCTGCAGCAGCATCTGCCAAATTGTGACAACTAAAATCTGAAAGCTAATGTCAGAGTAGCACAAAGGAGAAAACTTCACAGTTTCAGTGGGTGACTGATGCTGTGTTCACAGCCAAATTATTGGATTCTAATATGCTCCAAACAAATTAGTAAGATAGAATTTTTCTTCTTTGTGCCAAATAGCAAGACTGAAGTAGAAGTAATATTATTCCTTGGGTCCAACTGCCATTCTTCTCCTTTTTTCTATATAATCATTGATTCCTAACAATTCATTCCTCAATGCTGAAGACTAAATGAGAGTAAGGCAGCAGTCTTTCTCAAAGACGAGGACAATGGTGATTATGGGAGAAGAACATACTTTAACTTCTAATCTGTGCAGGACAAATAAGGCATCCAACAGTAATTCACCCTGTCTTGCTCAGAAAGAACTCTTAACTTTTTTGTCATTACTTATAACCACTGGAAAAAAAAAAAAAAAGGAAAATGAAATCCAAAGCCTATTTTCACGTTTCAGCTTGAGTAAATTTTCTTGTATCCAGTGTTATCTAAAAATACTTGAGATCGTTTTTGCCAGAAATGTCTGGTGTGATTTTTAAAACTTAGTAGAGAAAGTATGGCTCTTAAACTGTATTTCAAGATGGGAATAACTTAGTAACTTACAGTTTCTAGTAATGGTGTTTTCTCAGAAGTATAACAATATTTTTGGGCCTTTGAAAATGAGATTCCAAAGCAGATATTGGGATTTCCTTAACTGCTAAATATTTGTTTCCCAATATACATGTGCATTAAAGTGATTCTAACAGATTGCTAAAATACAAAGGTGAAAAAAAAATCTTTAAAGTTCTTTGAACAAAAAGCAGTTTACCAATAGGATGCAAAAGAAAAGGAATCCATGGAAAGGTGTTGTGGTTTAACCTGGCAGACAGATAAGTACAACACAACAATTTGTTCACCACCTAAAGTGAGAGGGGAAATAACTGAAAAGGCTAAAAGTGTGAGAACTTTCTGGGTTGAGATAAAGACAGTTTAATAAGAAAGGAAAAACAAACAAACAAGCAAAAGAACAAGAGATGCACAATACAATTGCTCATCCCCAGCTGATTCATGCCCATGCCCAGGGCAACCCACCCTGGGCAACTGCCCTAGCTTTTATTGCTGAGCACAGTCATACGGTAGGGCATATCCCTTCAATCAGTTTGTGTCATCTGTCCTGGTTGTGTCCCCTCTCAGCTGCTTGTGCACTTCCAGGCTAGTCACTGACAGGGCAGCATAAGAAGCTGAAAGTCCTTGACTTACTGTAAGCAGTGCTCAGCAACAAACAAAACATCGGTGTGCTATCAACATTATTTTATCTTCACCCTAAATACAAAACACAGCACCATAATAGCTACTAGGAAGAAAATTATCTTTTTTTTTTTTTTAACTTACAAAAGTTTTTTTTTTTTTTTAAAGAATAGTTTTCCCTGTATTAGAAGCAGCTTTCAAAAGCTTATGAAACAAAACAAAGCAAAACAACCAACCAACCAACCAAAACCCCACGACTTTAAGTGCCGAGATAAAACACAGCTCAGTGACTAAAGCACTTATATGCAAGGAAGGTGAAAAGTTGGTGAAGGGCTTATCTCTCAGTTTTCGTATTTCTAAGTAAATGCCATTCCTCAATATTTTCTCCTTAACTCTGCCAACCTGTCATGGAATTGGTAGCATTCAACAGTGCTTTAAATGACTCAGATTGGTCTTCTCTTTAATCATTTCATGGCAGGATTGTCACATGAGTACAAAAAGAAACCAACATTTAAACAATACTTGTCCTCTCCATTGATTTTTTATTTTGATTTTTATTTTTTGCAACCTAGAAAGACAAATTGCAAGTCCATGGCATGAGCTTCTGCTTGTGAGAGTAGCAACACTAATATCCAGAGGGGTCATGTGTGATGAATATTACTAGAAGCAACACTAGATTTCTCTCCTTTGAATAGGGCCTATATTATTTGTATATATCTGTTGTGAAGGACTATTGTGTATTTATGTGTTTACATATTTATATAGGGGTGTGAATGTGCTTAAACATATTCATCTGCCAGATATTTTTTACTCAAGTTGTACACAACACAGATAAAAGTAGTTGTGATCCAATATTCCCCTGAAACATGTAAAGGCTGACATAAGTTGCATCTTCTTCCTGCTTAGGAAGTTCAGAAGGAAAAATGCTGTCAAGGGTCCAAAATGATTCTCCTAAGTAAGACAGAAAAGCCATGGAGGCTATCTGAAAAGAACCAGTAATGCATGCTGTACAGTTCTTATCGATCCTTTATCAATAATCAACATTTTAAAAACATATCTGAAAGTTTATTAAGCTACAATCAAAGATCCATTAACGTGGATCTAAATTACTGAGAAATTATTATTTATTCCTCAAAAGCACAGTGGTTGAAAGTTGCAAATTTCAAATGATCTCTTTCCATTCAATTGAATGTGAACATTTTGCATATTTGGTAGTAATTTAGAGATTTACACTGTTTCTTTTGCTCTTCTGTATGACTAATTATAAAATACCTAAAAAATCTAATTTCTCTGCAGGCATCTCTCCTACCAATGTCTGGAAACTCTCTAAAACTTTCAGATGTGAAGTCCAGGCACCTAGCTCAATTCTAAGCCTGCTAGTTTTATCTTGAATTTGGAATATAGCTGGATGCGTACACCTTGATGACAGTGCATCTGCCAGCAGCAATCCCACAGCACTGTTTCTGAGTTCTTACTTAGCAGCCGTGCTCTTTCTTTATATACCACTGAGCATACTTTGATTCTTGTGAGGGCTCCAACCTCCATTTGAGTAGTTTGATGATTTTCAAAAGGGTTTTATCAAGCTGAGCTAGGGAAGGATGCCTAGTGAAAGGAGTCCTTCTTATCAGCATAGTTGTAAGCCCTGTGGGTCTTATGAAAGCAAGAAGAGGAGGAAAGCACAAACACCTTTCTAAATGTTCATGTTAGTGTTTCAACTGCTTCACACTGTCCATACTCCAGATCTACTGAGGGGGCATGTAGTATAGAGGAAACTTGTAAGTGCAGAAAGGCATCACACAGAAGGGATACTTCTGAATGCCTTCACAGATACTGGTCATACACACAGTCAGTGCTGTTTCAACACATTTTTGATTCTCTCTTTTATTCTTACACACTGAGAAAAGAGCAAGCTTTCATGTAGAAAAGCAGAGCATTTCTGAAAGGGCAGCAAATAATATATGTGTGATGGTGTACTGAAGAATTATCATACCCATAATTTGTGCAAAGGAGCGACAATGAAAAGTTATGCTGTTTTTGCATATGTACCAGAGGAACGCTGTTGATTTAAATTTGAACAATGACTATTTTTCCAAAGATATAAGTATTAATAGAATCAAACAGTGGTGGAAATGACTTCCCAGACTCTGCTGAAGTCCAAAGAAATAGGTATTTTCAATTCCTCTCCAAAATAAAAATATTTTCTTTGAGTGTTTGAAACCAAAACAATGAAACATTAAAAATTCAGACCTGAGACAGGACATAAGAAATACTAAAATGAAAGACATAAAACAAACAAACAAACAAACAAACAAACCCGATGAATAATGTCAAATAGATCCGCTTTTCACTGTTCTACTTCAGATACAAACAGGTAAATCAAGCTACTCACAACACAGGGTTTTAGCATTCACAGTGTTCTTTCTCTGGTTTCTACAATATTGAAAGCAAACACAGTTGAAGGAGCAGCTGGCCCTCTTTACATGAAACCTGACTCAGTAAGGACAAGAGGTCTTATTCTGGTAATGTTCATGTCCTATGAATAGCCCTCCTTCCTTTGCCTCCCATTTACATCTAGAGAACACTTCTTTCTGGCAGCAAGTGTCAGCTCTGAGGGGAACCACCCACACACTTAAGATGATCCCTAGCTATGTATATAATTCCTCCACAAGCAACAAAGCAGGTCAAATTATTTTTCCACTAATTAAGAAAATTCAGTGAAAGCTTCTATATTTTAAAGACATGATTTATTTATTTATTTATTTATTTGAGATTCTTTTACTTACCAGTTCTGAATCTGTTTCAGTTAATTAAATTTCACAGTGCTTCTGATGAATTTAGAGTACAAAACTGACGAGGAAGGAATCCAATGGAAGTTTTATATTAAAATTTGCATCTTTTCTCAAAAGTAAGCTGTGTGCCCAAGATCTCTATTTTCCTGAAGTTAGTAACCATTGCAGCAGTATTTACAAATGCGTCCAGCTCCAAGTTATGTAATTAAACATGTACATTCATTCCAAAGAAACAGATGGCCATATGATTAACTCTGATGCCAGATTGTCTTGACATGTGTAAGAAGCATTCCACTGCCTTTACTCCCTCTTTCCAATAACTTTTCTGCAGACTTTAACTTCTTCATTGAAAATTCAGACTTAACCCTACAAAGATGTTTACACCCTCAGGTCTTTCTTGTGGTAAAATATCTCTCTGAAACTACAAGGACTCTCTTGCATGGACTTCTGAGAAAAAATTGCATTCAGTTTTAAGTATTGACATTGAAAATGAAAAAGGATCTAATTCTTTATTGATTTACTTATTTTGAAGAAACAGAACGTAGAAATACTTAAAAATTCTCTCTTGACTCTTTCTTTTCCTCTCTTGACTGCTTTCTTTTCTAGGCTCTCATTATTAGAAAGCACTATTGAAGACTGCCAGTACTAGGGAATGGAATCATTTACTAAGTAATGGATGACTCACAAGTAGATTTGAAGTACAGCTGGGTTATAAATGAATTACTTAGCATTAGGGAAAATTACTTACACCACCGTGAGGGTGGTCAAACACTGGAAAAGGCTTTCTGGAGAGGTGGTTGATGCCCCATGCTTGTCAGCGTTGAAGAGGCATTTGGACAATGTCCTCAATAACGTGCTTTAACTTTTGGTTAGTTCTGACGTGTTCAGGCAGTTGGACTAGATCTTTGAAGATCTGTTCCAACTGAACTATTCTATTCTACTGTAATATTACAGGCCACAGTCTAATATTAATTTTCACTTTCCTAGAAGATCTGGGGAGCAAGATATGAAAATAAAAATTGGGGAAAAAAAGAAAAGATTGAATTAAAATATGGCTTTAACACTGTACCAGAGAGAGAGGTTGCACCTTTACATTTGGGGCAGATTTGTAGTGAATGGAGGTAGTATAATACCAGTTACTCAAGTTAAATAATTTGAACTAGTTTCAGTTAAGAATGGAGATTATCTGAAGTACCAGTAACTTGTGACGATCCTTTTTTAATCTGCTGTTCAGTGCAAGTGTCACATACTTCATTGTAGCTTGTATCAGGTTCTTAAAACAATTCTTAGAACTAGTTCAACGCCAGTTTAGCCTAACTTTCTTAGAAAAGAAGTCTATGAGTGTATGTTGTCTCTCTATTTTTGTCTGGCCCTAACAACTATCCTTACTGGCCCTAACAACTTTACATCATCTGACAAAACTACAGCCAAGTTTCACAGAAAGCTCAAGTTTCAAGGCTAACTACAGTCTTTTGAGTTCGTAAGGTATAGGAGAACATCTGACTGTTTCTTCTACCTACGAAAGCCTTGGTGGCAAGAATTGCTGCAAAGTGAGGTGACATTTAATCCTGGAAAACCAGTACAGGGATACCTTTCAAATTTCACAGAGCATTTAAAACCCTAAGGCTAAATGACCAGTCATGTAGTCAGAAATCACAGCCATGAGACACAAATCTAAGAAAAACAATGTTCCAGTGTACATATAACCTCTAGTTTTATTGTTTTATCCATTTATAATAAACAATGTGATGCTTCAAATTCATCAGAATAATTTAACTAAACTGGAAATAGTCCACGCTGCTTGTTCTCTGTTACCCTTACTAGCTGTACCACACAGGCTAGATGTTGAACTGAAAAAGATACCTTAACTGCAATCAGACTGGCTTTGGCTTTGCACCTGAACTCACTGTGCTCATGCTTCTTGATGTGCACTTGAACATATTGGTGCATTTTGTGGAGCCTCATCCCCAGTACAAATCACAGCATTGCAAAGCTCATCACAGCAGAAACTGTCACACCATTTGTTCAACTGGAGATCCTGGAGAAAATGAAGTGCAGGCACACACCCTTTCCAAAGGACATGTCCCCTTGGGTCCCCTGTGTCTTTTCACAAAGGGGGTTTCAAAAATTGACGAACTTTTTGCTCTATCTGTTGCTTTGCCTGCCACTGTGGTATGCAGTACATGAAGCATCACAATGAAAATAAGTAAAGCCCAAGCTTTTTTGCCAACCTGTAAGTTAAATTAGTTTCCCTAATGATAACACCAAAGTTACGATGTCACTTTGCATCTGCTACTGTTTGTAATGTTGCTAACCAGTGATCTATGACAATGACCTGCTCTCTTTGTGGAACAGTGACCAAGGAGAGACGTCTAGTCTGACATAAATGCTCACCCCAGGCACAGAGGAACTCTGTTACTGGGTTTAGCCCAGGTGCCAAGATATACTGGAAATGAGCTTTCTCCCTCTAACTGACAGCCATTCACATATTTCAACACTGGCTTCCACTCTGAATCTAAACAATGAAATGCAGATGTGAGCAAATGGTTTCTTTCTGTTTGTTTGCTTTTTTTTTTTTTTTTTTTGGTTTGGTTTAGCTTAGTTAGGAATTAGACTCAAAATAGCTCAGTTCGACGGAACCTACAGAGATCATTGAGTCCAACTGCCTGACCATTTCATGACTAACCAAAAGTTAAACTTTTTTATTAAAGGAATTACCCAAATGCCTCTTGAATATTAACAGTCATAGGACATCAACCACCTTGCTAGAAAGCCTGTTCCAGGGTCTGACCACCCTCACAGTAAAGAAATGTTTCCCAATGTCCAGCCTGAATCTCCCCTGGAGCGGCTTTGTGCCATTCTCTTGTGTCCTGTCATCAGCGATCAGGGAGCAAAGACCGGGACCTCTCTCTCCTCTTCCCCTCCTTAGGAATTTTCAGAGAGCAATGAGGTTCCCTCTCAGACTTCTCTTCTCCAGACCAGACAACACAAGTGTCCTCAGCCTCTCCTCAGAGGAGATGCTTTCCAGTCGTTCTATCACTTTGTTGCCTTTCTCCGGATGCTTTCAAATATCTTAGCGTCCTTTTTATATTGTGGAGCACTGAACTGCACACAGTATTTAAGGTGAGGTCACACCAATGCTAAATATAATGGGAGAATCACCTCTTTTGACAGACTGGCTATGCTGTGTTTAAAGCATCCTAGTTTGCTTTCTTGTCTGCCAGGGCACACTGCTGACTCTTGTTGAACCTGCTGTCAACCAGCACCCTCAGATCCCTTTCTGCTGAGCTGCTCTCCAGTCACTTGTCTCCCCATCTGTACCTGTGTCTGGCATTACCCTATCCCAGGTGTAGAACCTGGTACTTACCTTTGTTGAACTTCATGCTGTTGCTGATTGTCCATTCTCCAACCAATCTAGATCCCTCTCCAAGGTCTCTCATCCCCCCAGGAAGTCAACAGCACCTCCCAGTTTAGTATCACCAGCAAACTTTCTTTCCCAGATCATTGATAAAAACATTGAAAAAGATTGGCCCTAGAACTAAATCTTGGGGAACACTGCTAGTGACAGGCCACCAGCTAGATATAGCCCCATCCACTACAACCCTTTGAGACAGTTCATCATATAGCATAGTGTGAACCTGTTTACCTCACTGTTCTACAATTTGTCCTGAACGGTGCTGTGAGGGATGGTATCAAAGGCCTTACTGAAACCAGAAAGATTACATCCACTGCCTTCCCTTCATCCAAGTGACCTTATTATAGAAGATCAAATTACTAAGGAAGGACTTTCCCTTCATAATCCCATGTTGACTATGCCTGATAATTACTTTGTTGTTGAAGTGCCTTTCAATATGCCCCAGGATAATCTTTTCCATAACTTTTCCACGTTAGACTAGCAAGTGTGTAGTTTCTTGGATCTTCTCTCATGCTCTTTTTGTAGATGGGTGTAACACTGGCTAGCTTCTAGTCAGCAGGAACCTTCCCAGACTCCCATGACCTTCAGTAAATTACTGAGAGGGGTACAGCTATAACATCCACTAACTCCGCCAGTACTGAGGTGAACCCCATCAGGCTCCACAGACTTACAAACATTGAGCTAATGCAACCATTCCCTTACAATTTCGATGACCACAGCTGGAAAGTCACTGCTCCCCCTGTCATGGTCCTCCAACTCTGAGGACTGGGCAGCACAAGATCTGTCATTACAGTTAAATACTGAGGCAAAAGAAGGTGTTAAATGCCTCCGCCTTTTCCTCAGCCTTACTTTTCAGGTGACTATCCACTCCAAGTATCAGTCCAATGTTTTCCTTTGACCTCCTCTTGCTGTTGACATACTAGAAAACAAAACAAAACACAAACAAAACCAAAACAAAACAATACAAAACAAACAAGCAAACAAAAAACAACAACAAAAAACACGTTCTTGCCTGACTACACACTGGCCAGTTTCAATTCAAGCTTGGTTTTGGATTTTCTCATTTTCTCACTGCAGATGTGAACTGCAGCTCTGTACTCTCCCCATAAAACCAGTCGTTGCTTTCAGAGGTCATATATTTTCTTCTTCTGCCCTAGTTTAAGGCAGAGTTCCCTGTTCAGCCAGGCTGTTCTTCTGTTCCACTTGCGTGACTTGCAGCACAGTGAGATTGCCTGCTCCTGGGCCTTTAAAAAAAGGTTCTTGAAAAGTGACCAGCTCTCATGGATCCTTTGGAGCAGATTCCTAGAGACACTGCTAACTAGCTCCCTGAGAAGCTTCAGTCTGCTCTCTTAATCTCCGTGGTGGAAACTCTGCTGATCTTTTTCTCCTTACACCAACAATTTTGAACTCAATGTTCACTGTGGCCAAGAAAGACACCTACCATCACCTCTCCCACAAGGCCTTCCCAATTCTCAAGCAGATCCAGGAGGGTTCCTTTCCTAGTTGGCTCACTCAGTACTTGTGACAGGAAGTTATCATGCTTTAGGGATTTCACAGTTCTACTTGTTGCAGCAATGTATTCTCAGTTTATGTCTGAGAAGTTGATGTCTCCCATAAAGATAAGGGCAACCATTCCTGAGATTTCCCCCAACTGCCTGTAGAACAGCTTATCCATGCCATCATCCTGGGTGGGCGGTCAATAGTAGACACCCACAACATCTGCTTTGCTATCTGTCCCCTTAATCCTCAGCCAGAGGCTCTCTACCATGTCATCCGTAACGGCAATGGCTGCACAGTCTAATCTCTTCCTTATGTATAGCACAACACCTCCACCTCGCCTGCCCTGCATGTCCCTCCTGAACAGCTGCAGTCCAGCTGTGGGACTCGTCCCACCAAGTCTTACTAAAACTATTGATTTTGTAGCTCTGTGAAAGGACCAAAGCTTCCAATTCATCCCATTTGTTATTCATACTGCACGTGTTGGTATGTAAGCATTTCAGATGTGCTCCTGAATCCACAGTTCTCCTTGGAGCAGCATAGATGCTCCCATTAGCCTTGCCACCCTCAGATGGTGCCATGTCATCTTTTGGCCTAACCTCATGTACTTGTTCTATGAATATTCTGGTCATAAGGATTTTAAACAGGTAAAACAACATACTTAAAATAACATTTTAACCAGAAAGATGATCCTTGTTTCCATTCCTCCTTATTCTAATAATATCAGCAGTGCTGGTGGGAAGATGACGTGATAAATTCATAGAACACTAAATTATGGCAGGCAGCTAAGGATTGGATCACTGTAATCCCATATTTTTCTTTAAAATTATTTATTATTCATGTAGCCATATTTTTTACATTTACCTGGGCATGCCTGTTGTTTATTACGTCATTTTCTCTTTATCTCTGCCACTTTTAACTTTTGTACCTTCTGTTCTCTTGGAAATCCCCGTATGTGGTAGTGGACATCTTTTCTGATTCATGAGTGAGAACAGCAGATTCCATTGCTATTCAGAGACATAACCTATTATTTTACTACCCTTACCTTTAAAATAGGATTTTGTATATACATGCAAGTAGGTGAATTATGTATACAAGGGATTTATTATGTGCAGAAGTCTCTCTTGAGCATCACAGTATTGCTTTGATTGTAAATATTGTTTTACTTCTTCTTTTTTTAAAAATAAAAATCTATGGCTGGCAAAGGCATGTCATCACACTTAACATGAAGCCACTTTTTCCAGCTGAAGCAAGGTAAAAGTGGATGAATATATTCCAAAAGTATTGTATATGCATTTATTGAACCAAGAATATGGTGGAAGTCATCACTGACAATTGGAGCAAAACTTGTTTAAAATCCTACCCATGACATCTGGAATCACACATTTTTAAATTTACTTTGGCTTTGATATTGATTACAAGCCACTGATGTTATGTTATTAATGAATGCCTGGATCTATTACAGTCCCTGAAGACTACGCTTTTTAACACTGTGGTGCTAGGCTACTCCCCTCATTATATAATGATAAATATGGCATCAACTTTATTCCATCCCACAGCTCATTGCCATCACATTAATGCTAATACGCTACAGAAATCTCTTCCAGGTGAAATGTACTTCTTACATACGGAAGATGCTTCTCTACATTATACTAAAAGGGGATCTAATTAAAGTAATGGGAAAAATGACCCATCTTTCTCTTTTGGGTGGAGGCTAAACTGGAAAAAAGGGATGGGAGAGGGGGAGAAAGTTCAAATATAAATGGGCCTTTAACTGAAAGGTACATGTAACAAATCAATGTCAGACTTGTAAAAAATGAACCATAAGTGAAATGCTACTATACATCTCCATATATTTTTTTTCAGGATTTTATTTTGTTTGTAAAATCAATATGTAAACAGCTGTATACCTAACTTCCTCTTTGTCATATTAGCTCAATAATTAAAAATGTATTTCACAACAAGCTTTCTGATTTCAATTGGTTGTTTTTTGTTGTTTGTTTGTTTGTTTTTGTTTTGTTTTGTTTTGTTTTTTGGTCTTCTCAGAGCTGGAAATTCTTCTTATGTTTACTCAGGGACAGAGTATAGTGATACACCAGAAGCAGTGTTCAGTTATCACGGGTGTTCCTATAGAGTACCCAATATAGAATATCAGAAGATAAAATTATCACAAGAATTAATCAAAATGAAAATGGAATATGTTTCACAATGTTCTCATTACTGAAGTCAAACTTTTTAGCAGAGTTTTCCTAATCATAGTTTGTTGATTTCTCTTACCATTCTACATCCAATCAGAGAATTAGGATGACACAGAAATTAAATAAAAGTGAGAGTAAACTTCAAAATCATAAGTAGCATCTTTGTCCTGGCCACACCTAAAGCAAATAATGCAATAAAAAGCAGTGGTGTGTCAGGAACTAAGAGGGTTGGTAGGCCATCTAAATGAGAGCTGTTTTACCTTTTGGGACCCATACTTCTAGTGTGGATTTCATAAAGCCCTTCAAGATGCCCTACAAAGAATGAATGAAGTGAAAGAGGTACTGTGAAATGGGCTCCACAGTTAAAAAAGGACATATAAACAGCCTAATAAGCAACAGTGAAGAGAAAATTGTTTTAAATTTTCACCTATCCCCCCAGACATGTAAATACAGATTCACACTGCTTTTAGACTCCAAATAAAATTTTGAGGCTAGAGATAGTGTTAGGTCTACCACTGATCTCCTCCAGTTTCCTAGCAAGTGGCAGCTGTTTCATCATGTCCTAAAGTGCAAAATTAGCTCAAATAGTTAGAATAGCCAAACAAAAATGTAGTAACTCTGCATATAGCTGGGAATCCAGTGGGCAAAACGCTTTCTTTGGCTTGCAGGCAGAGAGATGTTTTTTTGTAGAGCAGTTTCACAGAGGAATTCATGATGAGGTTCCCTGCAGGATACAGTGAAAGAAAACAAGTCCCAGAGCCAAAAGGGATGTAAATGGTGGTATGAATACATGTTTCTCCAGAAGAATATAGAGTGTTAACATCTGTCTGAGAATCTGTAGGAAAATAACAAGTGGGTAGTTTTTGGCAAAGAAAAGATAGTATTTCAGATTGTTTGATACATTTGTTTAAAAGGGTAATAACAATAAAATATCCTGATATAATCACTACTGAGCAGTGATGTGGGAGAGAGAAGGGATGGTAAATAACACATTTTAATAACCACTTAAAGTATAAAGAACATTAATGGACAAGAATGTATTTTATTTAAAACTTTCTTTGAAAGTACTCTGAGTTGAAGGATGCATTAGTGTGAGTACTAATGTAACATTTTCCCTATTTAGAACCCTTGCCTAAAGATACCTCAAAGTATAGAGATTTAGAAGTGCACAAGACTGACAACTTGCAGACACTAAGATAAAGCACAGGATTTTATAGTCCTTGTTATTTTTTATACCACCCATCTGAAGTACTGTGGCATGCCTGTCCATGTGCTCCAGTAGTTCCTGATTATCCCAGTTTAAATAAAGCATCTGTCAATATTGCCATTAAAGTCTCCATCAGCTCTGAGCAAAAACACAGATCCAGCTGGAGTTCAGCATGGCTGCCTTCAGTTAGGAGCCTTTTTCCCACTTCTAGCGCTAACAGATTACATATGGACCAGTTTAAAAGTCATGTGGGGTTTCTGTGGGAACTGCCTCCACACTGGCTGGGTCCCATTGCAGCTGCCTAGTAACAATCATTAACGGGACACAGAGGGAAATAATACAACTTCCAGATTTAATTTCCATAGCAGCGTCCAAGTCCGGCACAGAGCAACACCTCTTTCCTTCCCACCCTGGCCTTTGGTTTGCAGCTTTCATGGGACTCTGCTGCTGAAGCTCCAAAGAGAGTCAGGGAAGCCAGGGTCTCCTGAGAGCAGCATGTCTTCCCCACCAGCTCCTGATGCAGGCTGCCAGGGCTATCTTTAATGTCAATTGTAAAGTCAGTTCACTTTGTCATACAAAAGTCTGTTCTGACACTTAGAGAAGCATCCAAGCACAGTCCTTCCGTATGTTCAGATGAAAGGAACATGTCATCCTCAGTTAATATTGTGGAATCAGCTGCTCAGGTACACCTGCCAGATTTAGGCATTTGTACTTATCACCATCACCCATCACCTCCTCTCCAAGGTTGGGGAAACCACAAAAATGCAAGTGGTGCAAGGGACAAACTCCCTGAATTCCTAAGTGTATTAGGACTGTGGTTGTCACTTTGTCTTTGCTTTGTGATTACACCCAGCACAAAAGAAGCAGTCTGGAGCTGCTGAGTCACGATGTGAGCCACAGGTATCCTTTCATACAATAAAATAGTAAAGCCTGTACAAAGCATTGGCGATGTAGGAGAAAAGGGTGAGAATGTCTTTGTAAATGACTGCTGGGCTACAGTTTTAAAAGAGGAATCCCAGTTTGCATATCAGATGATTTCATTCTGCAGTTTCTCCTGCTCTCATCCATGTATGTGCGTGTGTCTTTGTCTCGCTAACTTACACCCCCCTGGTTTAGTTTTCACAGCAGGATTCACTATTTTTTGTTTGTTTGTTTGTTCTGCATTGCACGTTTTCTTCACTTATGTCATTAACAAAAATACAAGCTATGGGCAAGCAATTACAGAAGGCAGTAGTTTAATAGGGGAAATTGCAAGCCCCCCAGAATGGGTTTATGGGGCTCATATGGTCACATGAAGTACAGAAGCCACTTGACACTTCTATGGAAAATTCTCTAATTGCCACATGCTCACAATGTATATTAGCACCTTTAAAACCCTTATGTGCTTCAGGTGAAATTTATCCGCGTAGACTGCAAGCATGAAAACTATGTCATATTCAAACTCACAGTAGGAGATTAGGCTGCACATATTTTACACTACCTTTCTTGAATGAGAACCTCAGGATTTAAGACTGGTGTTCAGAGAAGTTGAGGTATAGAGAAGAGGCATCAGAATTATTCTGGGCATAAAACATTGTGAACAAAGTCCTGATATACTAAGGCGTGATTTTAAAAACAGCAACAACTACAATCTTAAGACCTTTGAAAGGTGTTTGTTTCTTTAAGGAAAAGTGCTTTTTTTTTGGATCAGTAACTTTTCCACAAGTTTCAACTGTGTTAAATTTTTGCAACAGCTTTCAAAATCTCCTGTAAATAAGAGGTTATAATGGAAACATGGAAACAATGAGATTTGAATTATACTGTGATGCCATCACATGTCATTATAATAAACAAATGCTTATTTCAGGAAATGTGCATCTGGTTTGGGGGTAAAGACAGAAGGAGATTAATCTTTTTTTTTTTCTTTTTTTTTCTTTTTTTTTTTCCCAGCAGCTATTGCTTTCAGTTAACATAGAATAGAAACAAGCAAGCACTTAATTTGTGATAGAGATTTTGTTTCTGGGCATCTGGGTTTTGTGTGTGAAAGTCCAGCTTCCTGTAGGGTGTGCAACTTTGTTTTCCATTTTCATCCTCCTAGACAATACTTTGATATACAATGTGGTGTTTTACATTCCAGTATCATGTATTGTCATAACCCTGATCTGCAAACAATTCAGCACTATCACCCTGAAGTCAGTTTACTTCTCATATTTATCAAGATTAGCTGCTTGTTGGTTCAGAATTAATTTCCATAATTGGTTCAGAATTCTTTTCCACAGTTACAGAGCCAACCCTCTCATGATGTGCATATGCTAAGTGCAGACATCAAAAATGCAGTTTTATTTGGTTCTTTGTATAAATATCAAATATATTCTTGTTCAGAAATATGATTCCTTCCAAAACCAACGAACCAACCAACCAAACAACCAACAAAATAAATAAATAAATACAAAGACTGATAGTTTCAAGAACCTCTTGCTGGATCTGAGAGGATTCCCTCAACTCCACATAAATGTTTACCTGTGCATTTGATAGAGTAATGTAGAACCACAGCACATAGTTATCAGAAACCACAATTCAGACAATATTCTGCACTCACTGCTTATATGCCATGAATTACTACATTTACTGTCTTTGTTATAGGGATGGAATATTTATACTCTCAGATATCCGAATTAAACAGTGAGAGAAATAAAAAAAATAAATATACTATTTCCTTATTTTGAGTGTCTTGTTTCAAGATTGCAATGAAGAGAATCAATAAACTCCTGATTTTCTAAAACTCTGAGAATCTTTTTCACAGTAAAATCCTTCCTACTGTTTCCAGCTGGACACTCTTTTGAGGGACTTCTTTCACTTTCATTTTTCAAAATTCTGGCTAACATCTGAGATTTCACATCTCTTTTAACAATACCAATTTCTATTACAATGTTTGATTTCTGAGGACCATTAATAGAACAATCGTTTTCTGGTACAGACTTGTTTATAGCAACAACAACAGCAATTCTGGCTCATTCTCAGTTACAGCAAGGCTCAACTATGCTGATGTAACAAACATGTGAGTACCTCTTCAGAATAACAAACTCTCACTGAGAACCAACACACACTTCCTACATGGACAATCCATTGTTGCTGTCAAAGCAAGCATAGCTAGGAAATACTATGAACACACTAGCTTCTGAAGCATCTTCTCAGAGTCTTTTACAGTTGGCATAAATTCATCTGCCCTTAGGTATTTGAACCCAATTAACCTATCTACTTTTCTTTTTCCATACTGGTGAATACAGGGGAGTAGGGACCAGTTTCTCAAGTTAAATGTTTATATGGTATGCAATCACTTCAAAAGTGGACACACTATAGCCTCTGTGCAGGATATTGGTAACAGCATCATATCATAAAGATGTTATAGACCACATAAGAGTATAAAAGTATGTGTTAAGAAAAGGTATATGTCCTTGTTAGAGTTGACATTACGTTTTTCTTGTGTAAACACAAATCATAGCAGACTTTGAAAAACGAAATCCATCCATCATGGAGGTTGATTGCCACAGCATACCTCATGCAGACTAAGTCATGCATGACAGCATTTATGAAAAATCTGCTGCTTTATTTTTGTTTAGCACTACCTCTGACACATTGTCAGTGCTAGTACAAGAACTGATTGCTTCACTTTTGTATGTTCTATCTTCATAATTGTGCACAAATAAAATTGGATTCAATATTCCCTAGAAAAGCATGTGTCATTGTTTGGACTAGATAAGGTCTGCATTGCTATTCCCGCCAGATCAGGAAACAATACGGAACATTCAGATCCTCCTCACTAAAGCTACCATGGGACAAGCCTTGCAGCATGATATAGTAGACACTCAGTCATATAGTGAATTATATTCAACCTGCCCTGGTTGAAGGTGAAATCTTGAATGATGTCATGATTATATGCATCCTGCAAGAAGTTTCACTCTTGTACTGTGTCCAAACTAAATAGAAATGAGTTGTATACAAACGAATCAGGTCACAGATTCCAGAAGGACTGCATATAAACAGTTCCAAATAGTTTTATATAAAATAAAAGTCTTCTGACATGCAAACATGTGCTGAAGTTTCCTTCCATTTTAATACAGATGAATAAATCAAGAATGAATAAGTAAATGCAACCTTCAACACAGGAATGTTCCTGTAGTACCTACGAATGTGTATGAGCCTACTGATATTCACAGCTTACAATTTACAAGCAGTAAAGAAGGGAAGAAAATACAAGTTAAACCATTACTCGTCAGTTCTAGCAGTTACACAATCGCTGCTACTGTATGCTAGCATGGATCATTTTGCATGGTCCCTTGCCATGGCTGAGAATCTGACTGGACATTGCAGCCCCTCAACAAGTTCATGGCAGGGGCTTCAGGTGAAACACAGCCTGCAGGACTGGCTAAGGGAGCAATTATTTTATTATTTTATTTTGTTTTATTTTATTTTATTTTATTTTATTTTATTTTATTATTTTATTTTATTTTATTTTATTAGTTTTATTTTATTTTATTTTATTTTATTTTATTTTATTTTATTTTATTTTATTTTATTTTATTTTATTATTTTTTCCCCCAGCATATCATATGTTCTCCTTGAATACCCAAAGACAAGGAAGCTGACCAAAGTATTCTTTCTCCCCTAGGAAAGAGGAAACCTACAGCCATTTTACCCCTGATTTTGAGAGACAGCGTACTCACAGTAAACAGATTCCTACTCTCCTTCCCTGCTGCACTAGAGATGATGTTTGTCTCCTTACCTAAAACAAAACAAAGCAAAACAAAATAAAACCCCATTTAGATTACAGTTTTCATCTAGCAATTTCTGCCATCCCATCTCCTTCAACAATGGATTGGAAAGGATGGGATCACACAACTGTCTACAGATACTACAGGCTCATTTAGTTAATGACCTTTTCACTTCACCAGCTATTGAATAAATAGAAAATTTCACCCTCTGGTACTAACTTTAACCCCAAAAACTTTAAGTGAAGTCTAAATAAGTTCTACATCATTGTCCAACCACTGTGGTGCCCCAGTTCTTACCCAGCCCCTATATTTAAAATATTGTAAAAATGATACAGGAAGCATTGCATTCCAGAGCACATCAGTAATCGGCCAAGCTATGCTAACATATGTGTGATAGTTTCTGTGTGACTTACTGAATTTGCCATCAACTGGTTATCTTTAACCATTTATTGTGATCCTTGAAACACAGATTATTTCTAGAATACTTTCAACATTTGATGTTCTGTGCTTACTGGACACACAACAGAGAGAGAATTAATTTAGAGATTTAGCATGAGTTTGTCTTGTTGTGAGTAATATGTGGATAAATGGATCAGCTTCTAGTTGATCTATTTACAGTCCTGTTTCCCTTAGTTATTTGTTCAATCCCTTATTTTAAAACTGTTATATTAATCATGTAATCTGATAACAACTGAAATCACATAAATATTTTATAAGAAAATTTGTGTTGACTGAAACAGAACACCATACATGAACACTCTTAAAACATTTATTTGTCTCCTGTTCCAGTTACTACATGCTATACTTATATTTTGCTGAAGTACAGATTCCTCTCAGTAAAAAAGGAGACAAGAACAGCATATGTTCTTTCAAGACTTTCCATATTTTGTTGCAGCTGCTGTAGGAATCTTCCAATATAACAACTGATAAATACTACAGTCTCCACAGAAAAAAGATCTGTGGTCATACAGACTCCATGTGAAATTATATACAGAAAGACATCACAGCTAAGCCATAGACTCTTATGCATTTTTAGTAAGGTTATGCACCAGGGAAGCCAAGACACTGAATGGGATGGGGCATGAATCACTAAGTCCCCTGGGGTTACTAATGAAGTCAAGCCAAAGTGTGAAGTTGACACTGGCATTGAATTTACTCGGTAGAAGTTTTGCTATGCTGCTGAAAAGATAAAGGTTTTGCCAGGAAACTACAGAGACCATAAAGTGTTCCTAGGGTATGACTTCCGAGAATGCAATTGATAGATTGCCTCTGCAGAAATACAGCCTTGTCAGTCCTTTACACCAGGAGCCTGGGGAACTTCCCTGGCATGCAGTGCTCCATCACAAACAAGGTTGAGACCTTTTACTCATTGTAGGTATACTCAAATTGGCATAAATGCCACAAAAATATTCAGAGGTTTCCACTGATCCTTTAAAGGAGCTGCCCTGTAGACACTAGCTCAGAATTTGGCATTTCTGCGGATACTTCTGACTTGCTCCAAGCATCTGATTGCCAGTATGCAGCAACTGGTTGTTAATGTTCTTATGTGCTGGATGGATTTTGTGTTTTAGTTTTTCTACATTCAAGGCAGTTCTAATGAAGGTTTGCACAACATTCTTATTGACATAGGATTAGGAACATGTGGAATTAAGATCAAATCCTCATTGGTATCTTTTGTTATAACTAATGTAAACTGCCACCAATTTCAAGAGTGCTATTCCATGTTTTTTCAGAAGGGCACCTAGTCATATGTTTCCAAGGCTGTATACTGTTAAAGGTCAAGGCCAAGCTTTTTAGTAATTCTTTCCTCTCTACTTTGCCAGAGATCTCAGTTTGGCTACAAAATTCTCTGCCAGAGCTAAGGAAAATTTGTTTCTAAACAGCGACTGAAAAACAAGACTGTTTGCAATTTAGCTATTTGAAGAGCTGATGATAGACAAAAAAATATATATGCCAGTAAAGGATACTGAACATTTTTCTTCAATGATTCTTAACTTTGGAGGAGCTGGCATCACTCTCAACCAGAAGATTTATACATAATATTCTGTACGGCTTGTAACAAAATTCTCATTTGCAATCTGCCAAGTGCTGGGTGACAGACAAACCTCAAATGTTTTTTTCACATTATTTCTAAATCTGTTCTTGATTTAGTTACGTTTACAAGATAAAATTTTGTACGTTCTCATTCTGTGCTGAAGGAGTTTCTGCATATTAAAGTGTGAAAATATGGACTAATGACAGTTCCCTATGTTGTATTATGGCATTATATACTAATATGATGCTCATTTAAAAAATTGAGTGACTTAGCAACCAGGCAGAAGACTCAATTATACATGCACATTTATATAAGAATACATTAGCCTTACAAATCATTTTACACGTCATTGAGAAAAAAAAAAAAGTCCTGAATTCCATGAAGTTTGAAAAGTTTTGTTTGGTTTTAGTTTAATAAAGGGTCACAGATAAACAACCTTATAGATAAAACAGCTTTAACATTACACACAAAATTGATATGTAATTAATACACTGTTCAGATAGAACTATGTATCCTCTTTCACTCTCTGTTCAACACCGACTTTTCAGTCTTTTCAGAGTGGATCACATGTAGGGAAAACTCTGCTGGGAACTAAGATGAGGAGGTCAAAGTTCCTGTAATGTGCTTGTAATGGCCTCCTACTATGGCCAGCTCATAAGATCACTGCTACCCACAGCATAAAAATTCAACAGTTGCAGGGCAGAACTATAAAACATTCCCCAGAAGTACAGCTGGAACAAGACCCTCATATTTCGTCAAGGCCTATGTACTACCAAAATTCTGAAAGTGGCTATCTTCTGATATTTCTAGGCTGATTGGAAATACAACAATGATGAAACATAACCAAATTGGAGAAAAGTGAGCAGACTCGATTCGATCACCAACTGCTAAAGTTTAAATTTTTAATATATATATATATCTTTCCAGTAAGTGCTGGGTTTAAGTACTTCACATCAGAATTAGTGAAGACAAGATCTGTGCAATGCTATTCCTTCTTAATTTTAAAAATTGTTACTTTTTGCATTTAAAGTAGAACTTTGAACATTCTAGATATATAATACCCTCAGCTAGTATGGATGTTCATATATATGTGTGTCTGTGTTTGTGAAGGATTCTAACACTGCTGTACATTTCATAATCAGGATCACACCTATACAGAGAATAAGCCTTTAGAGCAGCGTTTTGAAGACTGGTAACTTGAGAACAATCTGTATCATCCTTAATAATACTATTTGTATTTTAAGAGAGAGAGAACATTTTAAATACATGGATAGATTGATTGAAAATAGTATCACTGCAAATACAGTTGTGACAGCTTGTGTGGTGTTATCAACAGTGAGGTCAAGTACAGTATCCATTAGGCACAGAAAATAAACAGAAACTGCTTAAATAGCAAATAAAACATAAGCATAGATTTCCCTAGCTGCAAGCTCAGTTCAAACCAAATATTTTTACAACTGACCTCACTGTTCTTGGTCATGGATGATTCAGAGACACTACATTAAGTATACAAATGTGCACAGTAGTGTAGTTTGAAATAGTACAATTAAATAAAACGGACAGTTGTAATTTGAACTAGAAATGCGATGAAAATCTAAATACTTCCTGCCTCAGAACGAGAAAGGTCAAAAGGATCAATATCTCGCAGTGCTATGTAACATAAAGTGATTGCTAGCACAAAGAAAGAGCTGGTAAAGGCGTCACTGCAATCAAATCAGGTCCTTCTTTTTTAGCTGACATCAAAATTTATTTTGCTATCTTTTAATTCTAAAGTTCTTATCTAGTAGCTAGTCACAGAGGACTCATAGGTCTAAATAAAATAAAGAGTGGTAATTTGGGATACAAATATCTCTAGACTTTTCCCCAAACAAAATTTGCATGTCTATTGCAAAAAGAAAGGTCAAATCAATTTGCTTTTAATGAAAACCATAGACATTTTTATTACCACATATGAGAGATTTGAATGTTTAAATGTTATTTTTCAAGGAAATGTTAATTTATAAAAAAAGTAGTTTAATGGAAAAGTGTTTCTCATCTTTTGATGTTTATCCAGAAAAACATGACAATGACCATCTTCACCCATTTTGCCAGTAGAAGAACCTAACAGTATCTCAAGGCCACAACAACAATACTGGAGGATTTTTTTTCCTCTGATCTTCTAATCCCACAAGATATAAAATAATTGGACAAGTCCACCCACTCATTCAGTATCATGGTAATCCAGACCCATCCTAAATATGGATATGGAAAAGAAGGATGGTGGCTCATTGTAAAGAATGACATCTCTGAAAAGAAATTCAGTTATGGAAGGCAGGAAACAGAAAGCCCCATACAGCAGAAAGACAAAGTCAGAGACATACTGCAAATTGCTTTTACATTGTGGAGCTGATGATTTGAATTACTGACAGAGGTTCTTCTGGTGTTTCATAAAGATCTTTCACCAGACAAACTCTCAGCATTTTTATTTACAACAGCTGCACCCCATCTTCTCCCAGCTGTGCTGAACTACTTTCCATTTAGAACAAGGGAAAAACTCAATTTTGAATGGTTTAGATACCACAAGTGGCACACCAATATCTTGAGACAAGTGTATTTTACTTTCTGTGTGGCAACTTTCTCCTTATTTATTTCTTGTTTGAACACATTAGGTACTTATTCTGTCCTACTTCCATACAAATCTCATCTTTGGTCCTTTTCAATGCCATAATGTGTTTGGAAAGCTTGTTTTTCTTCAGGTATTTTTTTCTCACCTATCATTATGTAAACAAGGTAAAATGACAGATTTATGGAACGAAAGGAATTAAATCAGGACAAGAGAAAGAATAATGATCTCTTTACACTTAGTATATAAGACTGTTCTCTGATAAGAAAAATAATGCTTTTTTTTTTTTTTTGGTTCAGGGTTCAGAATGACTGAGCTTTTAATTGTGAAGGTCTGCTATGAGGAAATAAACTGAGTTATTCCATAAATGTGAGTTTAAATTATGCTTCACTTTTTTTCAGAATGAACATTAACACAAAATAAACTAATTAGATTACAAGGCCTGCACTCAATAAACAGAATGTGGGAATTTTGTAGGGAGTTCAACTCCCACTAGAAGGTACATCACTTTGATGTGAGATTACATTTCTGAGTAAGTGAAAGTAGGTGTAGATTCATTTCCAAGGAAGTCTGAGGCAAATATTTCCACTCAGGGAGATTTTACATTACTTAACTGTCTGTGTGAACTCAGACAAATGCATCTGTGGTTCAGTTTCTCATTTATAAATGAGAGGAGAAAATGGTGCTTCCCTGTCTCACAGTGGTGTCAAGCACACATTTTTAAGTGTTCAAAACTGGTCCAACAGTCAGGTTATCATTAATAATATGGGCTATATGCCATCCACAGGGACCTTGACAGGCTTGAGAGGTGGACCTGTGTGAGCTTCATGAAGTTCAACAAGGCCAAGTGCAAAGTCCTGCATCCGGGCTGGGGCAATCCCAAGCAAAAATGCAGGCTGGGTGGAGAATGGATTGAGAGCAGCTCTGATGAAAAAGACTTCAGGGTATTAGTTGATGAGAAGCTCGACATGAGCCAGCAACGTGCACTTGCAGCCCAGAAATCCAACCGTACCCTGGGCTGCATCCAAGGAAGTGTGGCCAGCAGGGTGAGAGAGGTGATTTTCCCCCTCTGTTCTGCTCTCGTGAGACCCCGCTTGGAGTACTGTGTTCAGCTCTGTGGCCCCCAGCACGAGAAGGACATGGGATTATTAGAACGAATCCAGAGGATGGCCCCAAGGGAGCACCTCTTCTGTGAATACAGGCTGAGAGAGCTAGGGTTGTTCAGCCTTGAGAAGAGAAGGCTCCAGGGAGACCATCCAGTACCTAAAGGAGTCCTATGAGAAAGCTGGGTGGGGGGACTCTTTGTCAGAGAGTGTAGTGATAGGACAAGGAATAATGGTTTTAAACTAAAAAAAGGTAGATATAGATTAGATATTTGGAAGAAATTCTTTGCTATGAGGGTGGCGAGGCACTGGCACAGATTGTCCAGAGAAGTTGTGGATGCCCCATCCCTGAAGTGTTTTTGCCCTGGTTGGATGGGGCTTTGAGCAACCTGGTCTAGTGGAAGGTGTCCCTGCCCATGGCATGGGATTTGGAACTAGATGATATTTAAGGTCCCTTCTAACCCAAAACATTCTATGATTCTATGATTCTATGTAAATAAAATAGCTGTGCAGTGAGAATGAGAAGATGGAGCACAATGCATCAGGACAGGGAGGTGACATTATATCGGTAATCAATGTAGCAATATGGCAAAACCTTCTCTGAACTGAGACTATGAATTCATATTTCTGTTCTTCATATTTGAAAATATGCTTACTTAGGAAAAAAAAAGATTCGAAAAGATGCTTGGTAACAAGGACAATTTAAAACCTACATTTCACTGAACACTTAACATTTTACCCCATTTGGAATATCAGTTTTCATAGTATTTCCAGCCAGTGTACATTTTTATTTAAATTGAATTAAACTGTTTAGCCACATGTGCATGCCAGTTTAAATAGTGCTGTTTGGAGAACATTATTTTCACCTTTATTGGACAAAAAGTCTCATAGGAAGTTGCCTTCCCCTGGAAATTGAACCCAGTTGGAAATAAATGAACTGGTATACAGCCAGGCCTGGAAACTGTATAAAATAAAAATCTACTTAGCAGAGAGGTGCACATCTTAAATGCTTCAAAGTTGTTATCATTTAAGAGGATGGAATGCTTTCTGGGACTATATCCTATGAAAATAGCTGAACTTTACAGAAATCATGTTATAACTCTGCATGATTCCACAGATAAAACAGTTTTCTAATAGTATCCGTTTGATTTTTATGGGTGTAAAATATTACTTATTACTGTATCTCCTACAGTCTCCAGCCACAATCAATGTCCCACTACAACACATTCTGTGAACTAAGAATGTGATAGTCCTGGCCTCATGCTTTGCAAACTACACACAGAAACAATGAAGAAAAGATACTTATCATCACTGTTCCTGTTTTGTTTGTGAATCGACTTCAGAGGGATTTGGATAAAGTCCTAGTTGGTTGGCTAAAAACACAACACAACTATTAAGATAGTATAGATCTCTTGCCTTTCAGAGGTATTTATGTATCACACACTCCATGGAATTTTCCAAATGGCAGAAGCCAAAGATTTCCCTGCAGAGTCTTATGAACAGGTCAGATGAAAAATATGGCCAACATTTGAGGAATTTGATGCTTGACAAATAGCCCTTAAGACTATTTCTCTGAAAGTCTGGAGAAACATGGAACACATATAGCAGAAATACGTGCTGAAAAAGAGAAACATTTTCTTTATAAATGATGGGAAGTGCTTCACACTAAGAAATATTCCTCTCTGTTCTTCATGGTATTCGAGTTTGAAAATATGTTTCAGTCATGTAAGATATTATATTTTGAATAGCTGTGTTTATTTTATGATGAAACCTGTGAAAATACATTAGTCCTGGGGTCTTAATTTATTTTCTCTCAATCAGCAAGATATAACTGCTGTAATAATCTAGATATCCTTACATTTACTGTCAATGAAACAAAACTGCCATCAACTCACAAGTGAAACTAATTTTAAGACAGTCATTTGTGAATCTGTGGGATTTTTTTTTTTTTTAATTCCTTTCTTTTTTCAACTGTTTATGATTAAATTCATGGGAACTGACTCTGACAGCATGGCACCAATGTGTTAGATAATATTTGTCTGCAGTAAGAGAAATCATATCTTTCTTAGTGAGCACTTCCACTGCTTCACAGAAGGGTAGCAAGGAAATGACATTTATGTTCCTCAAGGAATAATAGATAGGCTATTGATGACCCTCACCAGGAAATCAGGATTGCCTCCATCAGCTTAAGAGCCCACCTCGGACATTCCAGAAGGTAAACTTGTCTTGAAGCTATCTTTACACATTCCTACATCCCTGCACAGATTTCAGCTCAAGAACACCACAGACTCTAAAACTGTCTGGTTAAATATATTTGTGTGGAATGTAATTAACAGCCTTCTTAATATTTTCAGCTCAAGCTAATTTTATTAAATGTATCAATAGATTGTTCTCTCAGGCCTCAAAGTCCTCTGGAACACCCACCAAAATTCACATCCATCTGAATGCTTAAGGCTGCAAAACATGAGTAGACCTTTAATATTTACTACTACTTCTTCAAGTATTCATAAAACAAACAAACAAAAATGCTGCCCTGTGACCCTTTGGTTCCTGCATTTTCACCTTTTCTAAATCTCCAGATACTTCCATTTGAAGCACCTGTTCGTTTTACATTTACATTGGGCTGTCTGATGTTGCCAGTCACAAGTTTTTAATTGACAAAGGAGAAAGGGAAGCAATTCAAAACACAGCAAAAACAGTGTTGCCTGCATTCACTTGAGAAGAAGGAAGAAATAAGTGCAAGTGGCATTACTTAGATCATTATAAACACAGACAATACTAATTTCTATTGTCAAGCCTTTTTTTTTTTTTTTTTTTTAGACTTTACTCAGTAACTAGAAGATACAGAAGGTGAAAGGAAAAAAGCAATAGGAACTCTCAATGTGGCTCCACAGTTTCTATCTGAGTAAAACTTAGTTCTGATAGCCCACTCATTTAGTTAATAATGTATCCACAAAGAAAAGTTTGTTAGATATTATACATGCATACAGTCTTCTGGAAAAAGACTTTGTCCCAGGGACTGTCTGTGGCAGAGAGAGGCTTTACTTTTAACTTCTAAACTTATTCAAATCAAAGAAAAACACGTGCATTTAATGGTATGAGGAAAACATTTGCTTATTTTCGATAATAAATTTGGATTAGCAGTTCACAAAGGCTCCCAACCAACCTTCTGACATTTTGTAAAACTCATATCCTTCAAAATTCAGAGTTGAGGTTTTTCAAGAACAGATTCATTGACAAAATGCCTTAACCCAGACACAAAAATGTGAGGGGAATTCTGATTCCGTTGAAGTCAAGGGATTCCCATGATTTATATCAAATACCATCAATTTCAGGAGGTGAGGGAAATTAGCCTTTCTTTGTAAATTCTCCCAACTCAGCTGAAATGGATGTAACATACAGAACTCACAAGTACTAGTTAAAAGCATATGAAAACTAAAAAAAACAGAAGAAACAGTACCCTACAACAAAGCAGAGATGTGGAATAATGGCAAAGGAGGACCATCTGCTGTTTGCTTCACATTTTAATATATAGTTGGAAAATATAAAACCCATAGAATGATAATCTCTGTAGCCTATAGCAGGAAACAACAAATAAATAAATAAATAAAAGTTGCAAAGAAAGAACAGAGGAAATGTCTCTCTCTTTCAAAAAGTTTCCTTCCTTTTTCTCTTCCTTTCTTATTTTTTAGAGACATAAGTAACTGCTACAGATATCAGACAGTTGCCATCTGCTGCTATTACACAGTAGCTTTTCCAACTGCTGTGCATAAGAACAGTACTTATTAAACTGAATTTCAAAAATCATCTGGTGATAGTCCTCAGAGAAATCATAAGAAATCACTACACGTATAACAGCCACATCCACTAATATTTGAATTGAAATGTTTGTTAGTCATAATCCAGAAGTAATAGCATATAGCCTGAATAAAATATTTTAATGATACTATGACACTTGTTCTGCTGAGACCTACACTGTTTGTTCTTTTTCTGTATTCAATACTACTGAAGTGTTGTAAGATGTGTTTCTAAGTATCTGAGAAGAGTTTTCTTTTTTTCTGAGGCTTTAAAAAAAAAAAAGATAAAAAAAAAAAGTATTGTCAACCACAGACAGATCAGTAAATGTTCAAATGTTTCATATTTCCATCTATGTGGACAGCTCTGCACTTATTAACACCTGGTATTTAACACTTGGGACTGGCAAGGATCATCTGCATGAATACAGGGTCATTTTATTTGTTTGTTTCTTTGCTTGTTTTCTCAGAATAAACTTAAACTGTATGCCATTAATGTAGAGTATCATTGACAAGATTTGCAGGGGTGATTCTTTCTTGTGTAGTCAGAAAAAAATAAAAAAAAACATCAGTTCAACAACCTATACTAAAACAGCTGTAGAAAATCAGGCCAAATCCCTGCACATCAAGCTAGAGATGTACAGACAAGCTGTTGTAGGGAAAAATAGCTGCAGACAATTTCCTACAGAAATCTGGTACTTTTGTTTCTGAAGATAACATGAAGATGATCACAGGAAAGAGAAATGCTGCAAATGAAGGAGGGATGTTGTTGGACTGCATGTTAAAATTACTTTAGATATTAATGAAGTGGGACAATGAGTCTCAAGCCAAGAATGTCAACATAAAATTGTGTTAATTTGTTTTAAAAAAAACTTATCAAATTCCATTGAAAGAAAACAGTGCAATGTGGTTGTTATTGGAGTTGCACTGCTATTTAGTGGCAAATAGCGCACTACCTTTCTTATACTGTTATAATGAAGGCCTTATGACAGGCAAAAGGCACAAGTAAAAATTAGAAATTGTATTTCAAAGTACTGCCAATGTCTCAGTGATTATATGCTTCATATTTATTGAGAAGATTTTTGGTAGATTCTTTTTTTTTTTTTTTCCTTTTCTTTAATACTCCTCCCCACTAAAACCAGACTGTCTTTTTGGTCCAACAGTACAGACTACAGAGCGGATCATAAACTATTTGAAAAATAAGGTGTTTCTTACATGTACAGGTTTTGTTTTCTGATATCCAGAGATTTCAGTGTTTTGGTCTACTGGACAATTAGTAATGTGCCCTTCCTAGTAGTAAAAATTGTTCACATCTTTCCTACAAGGAACATGTTCTCACCTGATTCTTCTGAAAACAACATAAACATGCTTAAAATAAATATCTTTATTTTCTATCTTTAGTGTGAGGTAGAGTAGATTGCAGGGAAAAAAACATCAGGGTGGGGGAGAACAGTGAATGACCTTACTTTTTCTGTTTGATTGGGAGTCATATTAGTTTTCAATAAAAAATAAGAATGAGTCTGGCTGTACAAAGCCATGTACGGACTTGGAAGAGCAAAGTGCTCTGGAAAAGGTGACATGCTGAGAAAGGAGGTGGTCAGGAGACCACAAAACATTTATCAGGTGGATCTACGATTTGTCACAAATATCATTTCTGAAAGAGTGGTCAATGTCCCATGTAATTTTATTACACTCACAGCAACAGCCTTCTTCCTTGTTTTCCTCTTTTACAGAATAACTTTCTTAGTACAGCATTAATTCCATTTTTATTCAAGGGACAATTTGTGCAGAATCTTTGGAGTGCATGGGTCAACAAATAGCATAAGACTCATATGATCTTTCAGACCTCAGTGGAAGAGAAAACAGTGGTGGAAATGTAAATACTGGGTGGCTGTACCGCAACATTCTAGATGAGTCACATGAAAGTGTTTGCAGGTTGTAGGAAGTTTGAAGCTTTCATTTCAATTTCTAATATGTTCAGATGAAAAGGCTAACTCTGAAGCTATTTCTTTCTTATGTATGAATTCCAGATTTCTTGTCATTAAATATATACACATATATCAGGCTAATAAAAAAAAGAGAGAAGTTTAGATTTTGAGAAAACTGAGAATGTTTAGGTTTATCAAGAAACCACTTGAAAATACGCTTGTGTTCGAAAAACACAATGCTTAGTGTCTGAAAGTAACTTTCAGACATCTGCGTAAAGATCTGTAGATGACTTTGAAAAAGTTCTTGGAGTTGACTTCTTAAGTGGTACACAGGAAATACTGTCTTGCCAAGAAATATTGTCAGCCTACTCAGAAGAGACAGTGGAGAAATCCATCTTCAGACAATAATTTATATTCTTAATACCTCCATTGTAACTGCATTCCTCCTGAAGAAGTATATGGGTGAGAGTAAACATGGACATTCATCTGTTTAATGTACGAGGTATCTGGAAAGTGTTTTAAGATTAGTTTTTGAATGTTTTTCTACCCCAGCAGGAAATTTGTACATGTTGTTTCTGTTTACATGTGGGCCTTCAAGCAGGATGCAACTGAATAATTACTCAGCCTTTATGAGTGTGTCAATGGCACTGCCTTCAGTAGAACTGTTTTACATTCCCAGCTTCACTTGGGATTTTACATAATTATACCAAATAGATATATTAGTTCTAAATAAACAAAAAAAATCAATTTTCTGTTCACCTCTTTGATGTCTTTAATCAGCTTACTAAAGCACCATTAAGAATTAGAAAGACCTTACGTTAAAACAGAGAAACAAATGTGGATGCTGTTTATAGACACATCACCAAGAGAGAAGAACAAAAGATCTAGGGGCTGTGGGAAAAAACAACAACAACAACAACAAAACTATTCTGTGACTCTCTCAACTCATAATTATTGAAAAGTAACCCTCCAGTATGCCTCAACAGTGGAGGCTCAGAGAGCAAACATTCCTCCACCATTTCAACATCTCAGTCAGGTGATGTTAATAGAAGATTTAAGTTGTTTTAAGAATGCCTTTGAAAAATAATAACTAGCCCAGCAAAGTACAGAAAGTGAGAAGCAATACAGGAAATCTCTATGGACAATACTATTAAATAAATGAATAGAATAATAGTGTAACCAGCAGCAACACGAGAACTAAAGTGCAGAGCAATTACAAATGATAACAAGAAATAATGCCATTAAATAATCCCTTTGTCACACTTCAAAGTGCTCGTACAACAAGATTCATCAGTGTTTTATATGGATTTCTAAGGAATTGTAATTTCAATAGGCTTGGGTGTTTATCTCCAGCTCCTTGAAAAACCTAGAAGTACAAGAAATATCATCTGAAGGCGAGCTGAACACAATTAAATAATGCCTAATCTCAGATTTTAGTTAGACTGCAATTTTTCTGATTTCAGGCAAAAGCTTGCATGAATGTAAAATGTGGTCTATCTTATTTACAGATAAAACATTTGTTTTCAGATCAAGACATGTCAGTTTCCTTTAAATCCTGCTATACAATTGAATTAATAATTCTCTGCTCATGAGAGTTCATCCAAACTCACTGTCAGAGCCCAAAATTTAGGAGAAAAGTCTAGTAGACTCAATTTTCTCATCTGTGTAGAATCACTTGGAGTTTTTTTTGCTTCATCTTCTACTATTGATTAGACCCAACAGCACAGAAAAACTCTACATCACAACCAGGCCATGTCTGAAAAATGGCCATCCTTGCAGCTGAAAGGATTAGGGGGAAGGCACACGTTTTTCCCCACTTCTTTAAGCTGTGATATGAGCTGATGTAGTCTTTCCCAAAGACATCTAGGGTCTTAAGCCAAAGTTTGCAATAGATTGAATAGAAAGAATAGAATGAATAGTTTGAATAGAAAGTGGTGTGAAGAAATATGTCAGAAATTTACATAGCTGTATCAACAGAAATAATTGGTGCCCCAATTATTTTTAATCATATGACATTTGCAGTCCTGTGGAAGAAACAATCAGGTTGTCTAGAATGCTGATTTAAACTATCACATTGTACTGTCTTAATTACAGCCTGTTTTTTTTTTTTTCCTAAGTCCCTCCCTACCCCCACTTCACCCCAAAATTATATGCACTAAGAAATAGCTAACTCAAAGAACTGAATTCACCCACCCCCAGAGTTTCTCTGTTACTACAATAGAAGCAATGAACAGATGAAAAAAATATTACTTTCCCAATGGGTCACTCTCAAGTTGTACTCCAGAGGGCATTCAAGAATGAATGGCAAATGGCCATCCAGAGAGTTGCCAAATAACATTAATCAATGCAGCAATGTGGCAACACTGAGAATTGTGACAGGCATGATTTAATCTATTGTTGGTAATCAACCTCATCTATGGACATTCTATAATTGTTATAAATTCAAGAATCATTGTTAGTCTTTTGGAGCAGAACAGTAAGAGAATGTCTCACTTAATAATCACAAATTGCTCTTTTCTTCAGTCAAAGAGGTAACCATTTCATGATTAGTTGAGAGAACAGATTATGTCAGCTGGACCTAACAGTGCATGCTTTGTCTCAATGAATACTACTTTCCTCCAATTTACCCTCCCAAATCTCGATGCAGTCTTCACATTGGAACTTGCTCACTAGAAGCAATAGATAATAATGTCATTCATCCACTGTCTGATTCAGATTTAATAATTAGAATGGCTTACCCCCCAGTTAAAGGGCAATGTTACTTCCACTGTTTATTGTTTCTATGATTTACTGCCTAGTACTATAAAATACTCAAAGTTAAATACAAAACAAAACAAAACAAAACCTTTCTCGACAGCATGCAATAGTTAGTGGATTACTTCATACTTGACCTTATCTTCTGAATGAAAGCAAGTTATCCATGTGAAGGAGTTTTTGTCTGTCTTAGAATGTGCACGCTCAGAAGTTTTACATTATTCTGAATTTATCTTAAAACTAGCTTTAAGGTTGCAACTCTCATTTATAACATCGTTATTATTATTATTATTATTATTGTTATTGTTATTGTTATTAACATTTATAAAATTGTTATCTACCTCTGAGGCAAATTAGGATTGGAAAATTGTGCCATCCTTTCTTTAAACTCTTGCTAGTTAAAATATCCCTGTAGTCGTTCTGAGTTCCTACTTTGAGACTTGAGGTTTGAGGAGATTAAAATGAAGAGAGAAGAAAAGATCTCTGCCTCATGACAACTTGAGCTGGTAAGGCTGGCTGCTACAGTGAGATGCTGGAGTGAGATGCTGGTGACTTCAGGTTAGATACTGAAGGGTCATGCTGTCATTTAAAGAGTTGCACTACAATTCCGAGAACATTCCCTCCTGCCTATCATCTTTGCCCAGGCTGCATAGTTTGGGTCCTGTGCTGTACACTTGCAATTTTTCCATATCTGGGCACAACCTATACTGCACACAGCTTTGTAAAACCTGCTGATGTTCTCAGTCCAAATGACTGAGCAAAGTCAGAAAGGAAGGCTGTGCCAAACTGAAAAAGCTTCCTCTATGTATCAATTCTCAGTATGGTGCCTCAAACATTAGACATCGTGCCAACTCGACACTGAAGGAAATTGGTTAGAAGGCAGAAAAACATGGCCTACACTTGCATTTTATAAATAGGTAATAGCAAAAAATATGGATTGAGACATTGTGCTTGGGGTAGTACAAACTGTACTTAACATAAAAAAGCATTTTCAACAATTGAAATTGATTAACTTGGAAAGTTATGTAGACTGATGTTACTATTTTCATTATTTTTCTGTATATATCTGCATATTTTATCTTTACTAAATTTTCATCGTTATGGAAAGGAATGGGAAACTTCAGTGTTTATTTTTATGCTACTGCTTATGGTACCACTGCTTTACTGGCTCTGTTATCGATAGCTTCTATTACATTAAAGCTGTTTCTCTCTCCCTTTTCTGATAATTCCACATGAGTTTACTCTGTTTCCCCTTATGGAATAGTTCCTTTCTTTCAAATTAAAATCTACTGCTCATAGTTTTTAAAAACAGGACAAATATTACCGGGCCAAGTTGTTTTTTTTTTTTTTTTTTTTTTTTTTTAATTTAATTTAATTACCTGTGAATCTCTACAAAAGAAAGAACAACAAGAACAACAATTTCTCCACACTTTTGCACTTGTACACACCCACCCACAATATCTCATATTTCAACCACATTTTTTATCAATCCTAATCAGGGTTACAGGATATTTCTGTGAAATTCCATGTGTTAAGTCATAATCATTAACATGTTTTCTGGTCTGGTTAACAAAATCTTGCATGTGCCAAAAATTTATAGGATTTTTTTGTATCATTTTCTAAAACAGCCTATAATCTGTGTTTACATTGTAGAATAGATGTGCTCCCTGGTATGCCCTAAAGCTTGGACTTACACTGGGCATGTCCGGAAGAGACTGGGGTTGAGTACGTTTTGCAGCATTCCTTGGGTTCTGGTGCATTTCTATAGGTCTGCCAGTCCAAACAGCTGAGTATATCTGTGGACTACAAAGTTTACTTGTTTTTATGTAAGATGAAATAATTTTTTCAGGGCTTCGCAGCGCTGCTGAGTAAACCTTTTCAAAGTCATTTTAAATCTGTCCTATTATAATCAACGCTGGGTTTTTAAAACTAGAAGTAACTGCAGTGATATATACACACATATATATGTATAAAAAAACAAAACCCCACAACCAACCAAAACGAACAAACAAACAAATTAACAAAAACACAAGAGTCAAATATCATAGATGGAATGAGGCCTTACTGTCATTAACCGAAAGAGGATCAATTCATTTGCCTAAATATTGGTATTTAGCTCTCTTTGAGATGCTCTGGGATACCTGAGACATCCTAGGGCTACCAGACATAGCACAGAATCTGCAGAAAATCTGCCCTTTGGAGCAGCAGCTGAGATCCAATAGGGATAGCTTAGGGCATGACATGAATATATTTAGGGAGCAAAATCAAGCCTCAACTGTTGGTAGACACTCTGCCTGTGTCAAATACAGACAGAATAAAAGCCAAACTCTATGAATCATATTGTGCCATTAGAGAAGCAAATGGGAAATAGGGGCTGCTTTGTTCTTCTAAAACAATGTGAATTGCATGGAAAGAGGTAAAAAGCCAAAAGAATTCAGCTTCTGAAATTTGTCAGTTATTGAAGAAAACAGAAAAAACATATAAGGTACATAGGCTTTTTGTTTTCTAATCATCTTGATATTGTTTTTTTTTTTTTTTTTTTTAAGAGATTAGTGAGACAATAGGACATTCTCTGTGACAGACATTTCTGATTAAAATAAATGAATCAAATTAGCTGTTTACATCTGTTGTATGAAAATGTAACAAAATCCAGAGTTGATGATAAAACCAATGGCAGTACATGATCAAAGCAAATAACAGAAACGGGCAGGAACAGAATCTAGTCATGGTAAAAAATAAATAAAATAAAATAAAATAAATAAAATAAATAAAATGCTTTCATTATTTAAAATTCTTGCTGCCAATTGTAAGGAGCACATCACATACTTAGATCTTTTATTTCTTTTAAAGTTGTATACAGTTTTAAACTACTATTCTGATTTGATTGGTGCTTTCTCGAAGCCATATACCTCAACTGTTCTGTCTAGGAAGTGTATGAATATAGATGCTGAATATTACATATATATTACCATCCTATAGGAAACTTTTTATGGTAGTTTAGATATTCACAACTTACATATAAAGAGAGCGGAAACAAATTTGGAGAGCAGAAACAAATACAACTTCTACCATTTTATATTGCTGAGATCCAAGTATATTCCTGAAACAAATTGAAAATTTATTGATCCCCAGACTAGGTAAATTTGATGTTTGTCAGAAGATAGATATATACATTGGGCAGTGACACAATAATTTGTTTTTGTTCCCAGACAATGTCACGGTTAATAAGACTACGCATTGTTTTTCATTCTAGAACTTTTAAGCCTCAAAATTATTTTATAGTTTTTATTATTTCTCCTCCCTGGCTCAATTTCAAAGGTACATTCAATACAAATCCTTGAATTTGTGATTAGAAAATGTTAAAAACCTAAGAAGAGAATTGGCAATATGTAGGGAAGGAAAATAATAATAATAATCACAGAATTGTTGGGATTGCAAAAGGTCTCTTGAGATTGACTAGTCCAACCCCCACCTACTCTAGCAGGGTCAGATAGATCAGGTTCATGTCGAGTCAGGTTTTGAATATCTCCAGGAATGCAGACTCTCCGCAACATGTTCCAATGTTTGACCAAATTCACAGTAACAAATAAGTGTTTTTTTGTGTTCAGATAGAATTTCATGTGTTTTGATTTGCGCCCATTGTCTCCAGGCCTATCACTAGGCACCACTGAGAAAAGTCTCTCATCTTCATTTTCCTCAAACAGGTTTTTATACACATAGATAAGATCTTCCTGAGCCTTCTCTGTTCCAGACGGAACAGTCCTAGCGCTATTAGCTTCATAGCAGAAATGCTCCATTTTCTTATTCATCTTTATGGCCCTTTGCGATACGCTCTCCAAAATGTCACTGACTTTCTTATAAGGGGCAGACCAGAACTGGACCCAGCATTCCAGGTGTGACTTCACCAGGGCTCAGCAAATGGGAAGGATCACCCACCTTGATTTGCTGTCTAATGCAAACAAGGATACTGCTGGCCTTCTTTACCTTGAGGACACATTGCTAGTTCATGGTCAGATTGCAGTCCACCAAGACACCAAGGTCCATCTCTGCAGAAATACTTTTCAGCTGCTCAGTCCTGAGCCTGTACTGGAGCATGAGGTTGTTTGTCCCTAGGGGCAGGACTGAGCACTTTCTGTTCTTGCATTTCATGAGATTGCTGTCAGATCATTTTTCAAGCCTGTTGAGGTCTGTCCAAAGGACAGCACAGAACTCTAGTGTATTGGCCACTTCTGTTTTTCCATTATCTACAAAATTGCTGAGGGTGTACTCTGCCCCATCCTCCAGTCCATCAGTGAAAATATTAAACAACATTTGCCCAACTCTCAATCCCTAGAGTGCGCCACTAATGACTGGTCTCCAGCTGGTCTTTTTGCCACTGATTACAACCCTCTAAGCTCAGCCATTCAGTCAGGTCTCAATCCTTCTCGTGCACTTACCTAACTCACACATTGTCAGCTTATCTATCAGGATAATAACAGAAACAGTGTCAAAAGCCTTACTAAAATCAAGGTGAACAGCATGCTATGATCTTCTCATATCCATCTTATTGTAAAAGGTTATTGGTTTGGAAAAGCACAATCTCCCCACTGTAAATCCATGCTGATTACTCCAAATCACCTTCTTGTCATTTATATATTTGGAAACATGTACCAGGATTAGTTACTTCATAACCTTCTCAGGGCTTGCAGACTTGCAGTGTACAGAAGTGTCGGACAAACAAACAAACAAACAAACACAAACACAGAAAAGCAATGATATCATTTAGGATATACAAAATGCAAATTGTAACTAAATTTTGAGACTATGATCATGTGTGTTTTTTTTGTTTGTTTGTTTGTTTTATTCTGAGTTGTATATTACCTTCCTTTAACCAAACTTTTTTAGTTCTTTTTGGTTCAGATCAGCTTATTACCAAGAAAGATTTTTTAAATTTTTATTTTTTAAGGTGGCCAATTATCTGAAAATGGATTGTAAAAACCTTGATATAATGCACTGGATATTTGCCATTGTGCAAAATTCATATTTGCATGTCAATATACAAAATACATTAAGCTGTAATCTATTGCACGATTCTGAAACATCAGTAGATCAAAAAATCTTCTACCAGATCATGTTTCCTTAAACATATAATTCACTCAACTAATGTTATCAAACTTCAGCACAGTTGCAGAAGCATGCCAAGGAAGAAAAAATCCTCTCTCGGTATTATCATATTAGTTTTAAATGGCTAAAAATTACAGTGTCAAGAAGGATTTAAAATTAATCCAGATGGATCTGCCAGATCTAAAACCGTATTCTGTCTGGTAAGATAGGAATGGGTTCTAACTTAGATAATTTAATTATAGCAGTATATATATATTTGAGAAAGCAGAAGAAAAAAAAGCATAATATGTAATGGCATTAATATTTATAATGGGAATTATTTATAATCCCCTCAGCATTACAGCCTGAAGATAATTTAGTGATGAGTCGAAATGTCTCCAGTGTAAACTAGGAATCAAATGGCAGATGAACTGGTTTTGAAGAACTGGAAAACTTGACATATCTGAAAAGTGCTACAAGGCCTGAACAGTGTGAATAATGTTTAGTTTGCAGCTGTTGTGAATCCAGTTGGACTGGCAACATATCTAGTGCTAGTGTTACCACCCTCTTGTGATCTAATTTATTTAACATCTGATGAATATCATTATAATGGGCCCCTCAAGACATTTCTGTTTTCACTTAATCAAGAAAAAGTAATAAAATTTTTCTCAGTGGACCCCAGTTATGCATTACCACCCATTTTTTTGTTTTTTGAGGCATTACTGAAGTTCAGAAATTCCCATCATATTTGCATCCCACAGAGGTACACAGAGGGTTGGATCTAGTTTTCTGTGAACAGTCGTAACTAAAAACTGTGGCTTTAACACTTCAAGAAGATTCACTGCCATCCATGTTTAATGTTGCATCAATGATCGCTAGCTACTAATGATGACCGTATGCTCCGGTATGGACCGTATGACTAATGTGAGAGGAAGAAAAGAATGTGTGCATCCCACTATTATCCTGGTCCATCATCTGTAAGAAACACAGCTATGACAAGTGCACCTGGCATTGCATCTGAGCTGAGGCAATCCCAAACAGAATTACAGGATGGGTGGAGAATGAATTGAGAGCAGCCCTGAGAAGAAGGACCTGGTGGTGTTTGTTGATGAGAAGCTCGACAAGAGCCAGCAATGTGCACTTGCAGCCCAGAAGGACAACTGTATAATGGGCTGCAACAAAAGCAGCGTGGCCAGCATGTCAAGGGAGGCAATTTTCACCCTCTGCTCTCGTGAGACCCCACCTGGAATACTGTGTTCAGCTCTGGGGCTCCCAGCACGAGAAGGACATGGAAGTATTAGAACGAATCCAGAGGAGAGCACCAAGGGAGCACCTCTTCTGTGAAGACAGGCTGAGAGAGCTAGGGTTGTTCAGCCTGGAGAAGAGAAGGGTCCAGGGAGACCTTATAGAAGTTTTGCAATACCTAAAGGAGGCCTACGAGAAAGCTGGGGGAACAGTGGTTTTAAACAAACAAACAAAGAAAAAAATAGATTTAGATTAGATATTTGGAAGAAATTCTTTGCTATGCAGGTGGTGAGGCACTGGCACAGGTTGTCCAGAGAAGTTCTGGATGCCTCATCCCTGGAAGTGTTTTAGGCTAGGTTGGATGGGGCTTTAAGCAACCTGGTCTAGTGGAAGGTGTCCCTGCCCATGGCAGGGGATTTGGAACTAGATGATATTTAAGGTCCTTTCTAAACCAAACTATTCTATGACTCTATGATTCTGTGATTCTAAGTGCAATCTTTTTGGCTGTTTGGGGTCATCTCAGTGCTGACTCTTCAGAGAGTGCTGAAGAGCCCTCTAGATGGCACCCAGATTGACAGTAGGTAGTGTAACACACCTTGGCATTCAACTCACCCAGGCAACCAGGGAAGGCAACCACGGAAGGCAACCAAGGAAGGCAACCAAGGTCAGCATATACCTCAGGCCATGGAAATTGAGGCATCAGATGGAAATCTTTGGTGAATAAAGAATGCAGCTAGAAGGGGATATCTGAAGTAATAACCTTCAAAGGATGTGCTGCAGACCAGAAGACTTGAAAAACAGAGAACATATTCCAGCAAAACAGGCAAGACTGGGGAAGCAGTTGTGTTCTGGCTATTTACTAAAAGTTGTCTATTTGTTAAAATATTTAACTGAAGAAATTGCATTGAGAAAACTGCAATGCCTCCCATTCCCCAAAATGTCATGCTTGTATGTGTTCTTATATTCAATGGAGCTTTGATATGTAGTGAAAGGGGAGGAAAATTATATGCATAATTAATAAGCTCTCACCAATGCATTTCAACCAAAACCATAGGTATTTAGCTTACTGGCTTGATTAGAAATATTTAAATAATCCCCATCTTCCTTTAGCTAAAACTGAGTAATTGCAATTTTAGTGGGACTAGAAAAAATAAGACCTTAATTGAATAGACACAGACATTACTTTTGAGGTTAACATGCCTTACACTTAACGACCCTACACTTCCTTTAATGACACTCCTTCCACTGCCTCCAATTCTCAAATTATGCAAAAGTTCCACTACCTTCATGATTTAGGGTAAGATATTGGTATTTGTCATGACACCACCACCAAATCAGAAATACACTTACTCCTGTTCCTATAAAAGTCTGTCTTAAATGTTGCTACCATGCAAACCTAGGAAATAACTGTTCCCAGATAAGTTAGTAAAAAACTTGTTAATTAGTTTGATATGTTTTCTAGGTGTTCTTTGCTGAATCAGCTGCATGTAACACTATAACTCCAGGGACAGACAAACTTAGAGCACAAATAGGAATATCATCAGCTAAAAATGTTATTCAGTTTAGCAAAGGAAGGAGTGAAAAGCCAAGGGTCAAGGAAATACCTATGCTTATTTTGGTGAAAGGATACTGAGAAAAGGAATCACTGGGAAGAGGAGACTGGAAGGCAAAAAAGACAAAGGAAGGAAAAGTGAAACAGACTAATGCAACTAATCTTGGGATTAGTGTTTACTAAATTCTGATGCTTTGACTTGCAATCCTAATATACTATTTGGATAAATAAAAATAATAATAATAATAATAAGGATACATTTAAACACTAGCACTTGAATTAATTTCTTCTTCTGCATCCTATGAAAGAGTTACAGCACTTGTGGATAGGGGAAAAATTATTTTATACAATTGTATTTCTGAACATTTGTCTTGTGTTATATTTGCTATAGTGCATGAGGCAGAATGACAGCTGCTCAAACCAAACTTTAAAACAGATGTTTATAATAATATATATGTGCAGTATAAAAACTGTTACCATAGGGTTGGACAAGGTCGACTTTTCAGTATACAAATTATTATTATGGTTTGTTGATTCTGTTTTTCCAAGAAAGAGAGCATTATACATTTTTGTTAAAATTCAGCAGAAGTTAAAGAGAATTTTATGGGACTAAGAAAACAAGTATATAAACCAATCCACTTCATTTAGTGGGAGGAAAAATCATCACATAGTGGATGTTAAAAGATGCCTATGGAAGAGCTTAAAAAAATAGAGTACAGTATCTTAAACATAGAATAGTACCACCTCATCAAAATACAGGCTTGAATTAGTTATGCTGCTTTCAAATCTGTGATTTTATTTATTTATTTATTTTGGTGCAGGGGAATAAGGGGTATTCTGAAAAAAAACAATCATTAATATTACTTCTGTATCAGAAAAATAAAAGTTTTGAAGTACATGGCGATTATATAATGAGTATGCGTGATTATATAATGATAACCCGAACTTCTCACTTCTAATTCTCACTTCTTTCATCAGTGAGATAAAGGTACTGTTTCTCACTCTGTAGCATGAAGAAGTGCATCAGGGTTCTTTAGTCATTACTTTCCTGTAATGGAATGACTTCAGTGTCATCCAGTGTCTGAATGGGCTCTGACATACAATTTATTTATTGTAATTCCTTCTGAATTCATGGAGAATATCTCAAATACTTATAATAAAACCCATTTTCTCATAAATATCTTTTTAAATATTTTTGACTGTGACTCACCACAGATATTGAAACACCGAGTAAGAAGTGATGAATGAATTCCTCTTTCATTCCTTCCCATTTACAAAGAAGTTTCTGGGACTTAGTTTGAATCAGGCTCCCTCCAAATTAAGGACTTCCCTTTAAAAAGGAAATGATCCTTTTGTAACTAAATTATGACTTAATGAACAGTTACTGGCAAGCTTTTACTGTAGCTAAAAGTCATATTTTCCTCTGAACATAAGAAGAGACCTATTAGACTTTCTGCTTATATAAAATGCCCCATAAAAACAAAAACTATCCACATCTGTCTAAAAAGTGCTAAGCATTGGTCCATACCTGGAAAATCAATTATTCAACAGATGCTGCAGTTGTACTCATTTCTTACAACAGAGCTGTAGAATTGCTGGGACAACCTGATAGCATTTTAAAGCATTTTTTATTCACTGTGTCTTCAAAGTAAAGAGGAAGGGGCAATTTTTTTTCTTTTTTTTTTTCTTTTCTTTTTTTTTCCCTCCAAGTGGTAGCTTTGTCTGAAAATGAGGATCCCGTTATTTCTTTCCTTCAGCATTACAAACTATACTTTGCTGTGGATACAGAGATTTGTTTAATTTTCATTACTATATCAAGAAGAAGGGGCAACTTCCAAGGAGCCAAGAATGGTGAATTTTAGCTAGTTCCATCAATAAACAGTTCTTCAGAGAAAAAGAGAGAGAGAGAGAGAGAGAGAAGTGTTTTGTTTGTTTGTTTGTTTTTCAAATAATTTGTCATTTTTCATTTTTCCATGGAGATTTCTTTGGTTTAAAAGTATTTCTTTCCTTTATTCCTTCTGCTGAAGACATTCACTGTTGGAGAACACAATCTAAATGCTTTCTCTAACATGTTTGCTGATGAGTTCAAGTTCTAAAATACTATGTTACTGTCCTGGTACATTTCTAAATGCAATAAAAGTAATTTTAGTACAGGTAGGGATTAAATATTTACAATAATAATATATATCCACATGTCAGAAAAAAAAATGATGGTGTCACTCACAATGAAAACTAAATTCAAGCATTTTGATATACATATAAGAAAGTAATGGAAATCTATTTAGAAAGTCTGAATGCTGCATTAGAACAAAAAAATTGCAAATTTTTATCACCACAGAATTGAATTTACATGGTGGCACAGCATTGTACATTTTAACTGCAGCCTGTAGTTTCTGGCAAATCAGACTGAATATATAGAGTATAATAAACAAGGAGCTATTTACAGTGTAGATCACATTCAAGACCAAATGTGTACAGAAGAATGATGTAGACAGATGACCTGATAGATCACATTCAAAATCACAACAGTAAGTCCTAGGAAAAAGAGGCTTTTAGTTTTAGGGGAAAGTTACTGCCAGAAACTTCAGTTCTAAGTGATGCTTTAAAATCAGATGCTTATGAATTTGCTGTATAAGTTCTGTGGCCTGATGTTTCATTCTGCACAACTGCAAGACATTTATGTGGTTTTGAAAAAAAGCAGCTACGGAAATTTTTGATGGCTGCTGAGGTTTTATAAAACTGCTTACATCGATCTGCTGCCCAAAATGTTAAGTCACTGAAGTTGTGTTAGAGATGATTCACATCTTCAGAGAAAACATATAGTGGGCCAAAGTCACGCTTTGTGCAACTCAAATGAAATTCTTCAAGTTACACAGGGAATTATTTTTTGTTAATCTTGGATAAAACTGTTCATTTATATTAAATGTTAATTCAAAAATAATAAAAGAGAAGGATAACATTATGGCTTGGAACCTCTGGGCCTACAGGCCTGATTTCTTCAAGGACATCATGAGATCATCTGTACAGCTGGTTTACAGAAATTAAACAAATTGACTTCAACCTATTGCCTTGGAAACTACAGTGCAGTGGAATCCTCCTCGTCATATCCATCAGTGATGAGTGACTTTGGAGACTGGTCACCACTGTGGGAAGTTGATCTTAAACATATCTTGTGCTTTTGGGAAGAAGAAGGCAGATAACACAGGAAAGTGATAGAACAACTGTCTTAATGAAACATAGGTTTCTGGGGCATTCAGTGCCTCTATGTATGCTGTAGGATACGCCGGCTGCCCATCACTAGCTTGCACAGTGTTAGGAATTAATTAGTCTTGCTCTGGTTGTAACAGGTAGAAAACTTCACCTTTTCACCAGAGCAAACATATTGAAAGTGAAACATAAAAAGTAATTCACTTTTTAGCACTAAGGAAGACTCATTGCCCCTTATGCAAAATAAAGGTTTTCCTCCTCCAACCATACTTCTTGGAGAAATTCACACAATGGGCTGAATCACTTCTTAGATGGTGCTTCCCACACTAGTGTTTGGCTTTATAACAGAGCAGTCTGAAGATGCTTTACAGAAAAAAGTTACCTTGCTAAACATAGCAGCTTGTTCAGGCCCAACATTACACATTGAACAGGGGTCAGCATCTGGAGAAAAGAGTCCAGGGAAAGCTGTCTTACTCTTGTCATGTGGTGATTACCAGAAATGTGAAGATTTTAAGCTGCCATAAGTGTTTGGTTCCACCCCCTAACCTCCATCTAATCTTTGCAGGCATTCAAGCAACACATTTAAATAACAAAACCTTAAAAGAGTGCATTTTTGTTTTTATTTTCTATCAACTATGTAGACACTGACAGGACGAGACAAAATGATAGCTATGATGTATCTGGTACAAAATAAGAGATAATGGGGGTGGTTGCTAAACCAAAGCATACTGCAGCCTTTAACAGGCGCTTTGATCACCCCATAGCAGGCCAAACCTGAAACATTTACATCAGTCCTTAGCATTTCAAACATCTTCACTGGGTTGCCTCCCTGGTTTAAGAAGAACATGGATTTTATTATCTTTTTTTTTTTCTTTCTTTTTTTTTTTTTCTCATCATTCACAAGCCCACACAAGCAGTAAGTAATTCACCCAGACAGGAAACGTTCTATTGTGTGGGCCAGATTATTTAGAAATGATTCACTTGTACCTGAGTTCAAAGCTTCTGGCTTAGACCTATGGTGCATTTTAGTCTGTATTCATTCCTGCCTCAGACTTCTGTGCTCAGTGCAAATAAGCTGCTAGAACAAACATTACAAAAGTTCAAGTGCCTTCAAGCTTACTTGAATTTAAAAGTCTCGTCTAGAATATATGAAAAAGAAAGAAAGAGAAATTTTTTTTTTTTTTTTTTTTTTTTTTGGAGAGGGTGGTGTGACAGGACAACACAAAAGGCTACATTTCATGTAATTGCTAACCCAGAAGGTAAAGGTTGATTTCCCCCAAAGCTGTCAAGTGATTTGAAGTCCAGTATCTTAACTTGCTCCATAATGATGTGTATATGAGATTACACAACTTTCCCAGCAATCTCTTTCCTGGTATACTCAGCGTTATATAGTGTCGCTTCTCAGTGCAGGCTGAGGAAATATGAAAAACACAAACTTCACTACCGCATTTCTATCTTGTTATTAATGCATGCAATAAAGACTCCTGTGAGAAATCTCCTTTCTGCCTGGAAACAAGGAGGAAAAAGACTTTCCCATTGCATGAAAATATTTGAGATCACTCTTTCTCTCCTCCCATCTCATATTATCGTGCATCATGTTAAAAATATTAATTCCCTTGGAAGTGGAATGTAATAGAAAGGTAAGAAAAGTAAAGGAGAGAAATCTGCACTCCTCAATGACCCAAAGCTTATAGTATTACATCTAGTTTCCGATGTAACTCTTTAAGAAGAAGCAAAGGCAAAATGCTCAAACCCAAATCTATCTAGGTATTATTATTATTAATGCTTTTCTGGATCAATAAATATATCATTTATCGAGACATAACATTTTGCACACAAGAGACTGAAGAAAAGTCCTCAGTCCTCAAACCACAGTACCTTGGTAGTCTCACCTACTAAGAAACAAGACAAGATAGTCTGCACCAAACTTGCTTTGCTGTTGTTAATTACCTGAGTTAATTATTTTATAGAACTCTCTTCAACAACCTGAGCTACTGTTCCCTATAAAAGTGCCCTGAACACTTCCTCTTATTTATCCTAGGTGTTTTTGACCATTTTGTTAACAACTTCAAAAATTGTCAGTAAATGACCACTGATAAAGCAAGATGGAAATCTTGCAATATTGAATACATTACATAGAATGAACTAATCCTTCTGGATCATTAATTAACTAATCCTCCAGGTCATTAAAGTTGTAAGAATTCACATGAAAGATCACCATCAGGTGGATGATTAGTATCAGTAAATGGTATAGGACTTGGAAGTGACAAATGTGGAGCACCATCCTCTATCCCTGTTTCCAATTTTCAACATTATTTTGCAAAGCAGTATGAAAGGAGATGAGGTCAGCTGAAATTGGAAGGCCCATGATCAGACCAAGGGGCCATTACATGCTTCTTCATGTCTTTCTTGGCTGGTCACTCAGCCAAACACACAAGGTTAGGAAGCAGGGCTCATGACAGAAGACCTTATTTGAAATGCCATACAAACTCCGAAGGGCAGAAACAAGATCCTCTCTGGAAAATTAGTATAGGACCACCAGAGAGGAATGAATGGAAAGCATATCTCTGAGGAGAGTCAGATAAATGTATATGGTCATGCAGATGATGTGGTGATCAGGCCCAGTCAGCATGGGTTCATGAAAAGCAAGTCCTGTCTGACCAAACTCATCTCCTTCTATGACCAGGTGACTCACCTGGTAGATTAGGGAAAGGCTGTTGGTGTAGTCTACCTAGACTTCAGCAAGGCCTTTGGCATGGTCTCCCACAGTATTCTCCTGAAGAATCTGGCAGCCCATGGCTTGGATAGGTACACACTTCGCTGAGTTAAAAATGGTCTGGATGGCCGGGCCCAGAGAGTAGTGGTGAATGGAGTGAAATCCAGATGGCAACCACTCACCAGTGGTGTTCCCCAGGGGTATATTTTGGGGCCCATCCTCTTTAATATCTTCATTGATGATTTGGATGAGGGAATTGAGTGGACCCTCAGTGAGTTTGCAGACGACACCAAGTTGGGGGTAAGTGTTGATCTGCTGGAGGGTAGGAAGGCCCTGCAGAGGGATCTGGACAGGATGGGTTGATGGGCAGAGACCAATGGGATGAGGTTCAACATGGCTAAGTTTCGGGTCCTGCACTTTGGCCACAACAACCCCATGCAACTCTACAGGCTTGGGGCAGAGTAGCTTGAAAGCTGTACAGAGGAAAAGGATCTGGGGGAGCTTATTGATGCTCACCTGAACATGAGCTGGTAGTGTGCCCAGGTGGCCAAGAAGGCCAACAGCATCCTGACTTATATCAGGAATAGTGTAGCCAGCAGGACCAGGGAGGTGATTATCCCCTTGTATTCTGCTCCGGTGAGGTGGCACCTCGAGTACTCCGGTCAGTCTTAGGCCCCTCAGTACAAGAAGGACATTGAGGCCCTGGAACGTGTCCAGAGAAGGGCTTCGAAGCTGGTGAAGGGCCTGGAACATAAGTCCTGTGAGGAGAAGCTGGGGGAACTGGGGTTGTTTAGTCTGGAGGAGGCTCGGGGAGACCTTATTGCTCTCTACAACTACCTGAAAGGAAGTGGTGGAGAGCTGGGGGTCAGCCTCTCCTTGCAGATAACTAGTGACAGGACTAGAGGTAATGGCCTCAAGTTGTACCACGGGAGGTTTAAGTTGGAAATTAGGAGACATTTCTTCTCAGAAAGAGTAGTCAAGCATTGGAACGGGTTGCCCACGGAAGTGGTGGAATCACCATCCCTGGAGGTGTTTAAGGAAAGATTGGATGTGGTGCTTTGGGACATGGTTTAGTGGGTGACATTGATAGCAGGGTGATGGTTGGACCAGATGGTCTTCGAGGTCTTTTCCAACCTTACTGATTCTATGATTCCTAAAGATTTGTGTACGTAGACAAAATAATTGTATAAACAATCAAAACTGTTCTCCTGTGGTACAGTAAACAAAAATTGTGCTGGCATTATTGTTTGAACTACTATAACAATAGGATAGTTCCAGTTCAGGGGTGTGCATTTTTCTAGGCTCCAGACACCTGGTAAGAAATTACCTCTGTCTCAAGGTATGATTCAAAGACATAAGGCAGATAGGCATTGTGAGGTACAACAGAAGCAGATGAAGTGATTTAGCTGGCTTTACTTTTTTATTGATTGTATTGATATTTCCTTTTTTTTTTTTTTTAATTGATTACTCCAAATCATTGCTGGGTCAGAAACAATAAAACAATAATTAATCTTGTGTCCAAATGTAATACCAATGCACTCTACCACATTACCTTTCCTTTTCATACTGAAAGATGAATAGGAAAGAAATACAATGCTGTCATTTTTTTGAATACTGACAATTGTTTTAATATCAGCTGTTGCAAGTAAATGTGGAGTGGCTCAAGACTGAACTCCAGGAGAAGAGTCTACCCTTCATCCTTTTTTTTTTTTTTTTTTGTAAATCCTTCACAATATGAAAAACCAAACCACCATTTCCACATTTCCACATTCAAGAAATATTTTCCTTGAAAGAATATATTGTTCTTGAAAGAGCCTGTCATGAAGTACCTGACATTTTTTAATAAGAAAACATTTTTGAAAGTGAACAGACTTTGTATAGTTAGAGTGACTCAGAAGACTTGGATGCAAAGTTATGGACAAAACTACAAACATGAGTCTCAGAGGACCATGGGATCTATTCTCCACTTCTGTTTAGAAATGACATTAGATTTTCTGTGGGGAAATATGAAGCACGAATAACTATTCCACTCTGTCTTGTAAAGATGGATGAGAATAAGTAATCTATCACACAATAAACTTTTCAAAACAGCTGACCTGCAATTTCTAGAAATACGTTTCGAAATCAAAACTTCTCTAAATAACAAGTTCTTCATGGGAAATTACACTAAATACAATGAGAAATATTTGCTTCCAGCTTAAGCCATGTAGATCTTGAAGCAAAACAGAGTGAAAAAAATATCTCAGATTAACAGCTCCTATAGGTAAACAGAATGTCAAACACCAGCAGATTTAAATAGTCTGCTTCCTAAGTCATTGCTTCTGTATCATAATTCCTTCAACCTGATTTTGGAAGATTCCCTTCTATCTTTGTTTTCTGGGTCACTTTATTTTCACTCTTATACTTGTGTATAAAAAGTGAAACTTTTGACCCACTCCTCTTCTCCTGCAGATCTGTACTTATGCCCACTTTCTTGGAGTGTTTGTTTAAATACAACCAGGTAAAAAGAAGTGGCTGATGTTCTCTTTCAGCAATGGGTCTCATTTTTAGGACAGAGCAGAACAATGTTGCAGCCTCCTCCATGTTTCCTCAAATAATGGCTGTATTACCTTTTTTGCACAGCCTGCACAACCTTTGATACATTTCCAATTATTATAGAGTTTGGATCCCTTTGCATTACAGATTTCACAAGAAAAGGAAAAAAATGCTCAAGTATTAAAACTGAAGTGCGTTATGGTAACACTACATCTGCACTCCATTCCTACCACATAAAGGAAGAAGTGTACCTCAAGCCGACTAGTGAACTAAGCGAAGAAGAAAGCTCCTGTCACTCACCACCCACAAGCCTCTATGGCACTTATAATATTGAAAAGGACAAACTGATTGAGAAATAAGCATGTTAGAGGAGTCAGATGACTGAGGATGAGCAGATAAGAGACAAAAGCAAGCAATATTTATTTTTCAGATAAAGTTTTCCTCTAAGAAACTAGGTTGGGTCATGGGGGTATGTATTAAGTTTTTGCCTCATCAGGCAACTTCTGGTGTACTCTCCATAAGTAAATATAAACTTTAGGTTTCTACCATGTAACATCTAAAAGGGAAATCCTGATATTGATGGGAATTATTTCTTTTTTTTTTTTTTTTAAAGAAAAAAAACGTAACAGACCTCCAGACCTATTACTAAGGATTGGTGATCCCAGAAATCTCACAACAAAACTGGAAACGCAAGGACTACATGAAGTTAAGCAGGAGAGAAGCACTTTCTCAAGGTCACAAAGCCTTGAGCCAACAACAGGTAGATCCAGAGTTTGAGCATGGCCATTCTGGCTCCAATCCTTGGACAACACTTCCGCCAGCCTGAGGATTCAAAGCACCGGAAAGGAGGTTCTACATCTCCACTGCACATCTGTCAGTGATAAAAGGTGGTACAGTCAGAGGAGACTCGAGGTTTCACCACCAGGAACTGCTATTGCAAAGTTTCTCCATGATGGGCTCTTCCGTTCTTCGATGTGTGCAATGGTTTGAAGCTACAGTCTAGCCACAGAGTGTGGGTCTAAATACAAGTTACTGAAATCCCAAGGAAAGGTCAGAGTGTTTTACTCACAAATATTGTTCCGGAAAAGGTGTTTCATTGGTTAGGTGTTTGAGCCAAATAAAAAAAACAAAAAACAAAAAACATTTGGCTAAACTTCTGATGAATATTATCAAGGGATTTCAAATGTTCTCCTTTAAAATGATACATCCAGCTGTTACCTGCTAACTATAAATATAGCTTTCAGTGTTGAACTTGGAAAAAAATATTTCCTGGGTGGAAAATTTGACCTTCCAAACTCCTGTCTGGGGAGTAAACACCCCACTTTTCTGAGCTCGACCATCACAAAAGCTTTCCTTATCAACTATCACAAACTGAGAATATTCACTTTAGTTCCAAATTTGTGTAGTTAATGGAGGAAATATGAACCTCGTGTATGCTTACTTAAAAGTTTGATGGGAAAGTAATGTTTTTCCTGATTGCGGGAAAAGACCAGTCAGCCATGGTGTGGGGGAGGAAATACTGCGTGTCAGTTGGCTGATCTGGTAAAAAGCAAACTGATATTTGAGAGCATTTTGTATTGACCTCAGTTTCCATCCAAAATACATGAGTACTGGCAAGAGTGTACTGAAGTGTCCACTTACTACACCGTAGGATAAAATCTGTTCATTGTAAAATAACTATTTCATTCCTCTAATAAGCTGTGTTATAGTGTTTTGTCTTTTATAGATTAAAGACATCTGAATTTGCTGTAAAAAATCCATCTCAGTATTTCCTTTTGCATTCAATTCCTTCTTCGGTTCATTCTTGATGACAAGCAGACTGATGAAAAAGAAAGCAACAAGTACAAGAGGTCTTTCAAACAGACTGTTCTGATTATGGATGTGCTTGTGACTACGGTAATTATCTGAAACTCAGGTTCTGGTTCGGTTCTCAGCTCTGCTGCATGCCTTCTTTATGAAATTGCCTAATTCACAGAGTTTATCCACAGAGTATATCTGAGTTTCTTAACCTCAGAAATTGAGGTAAGCTTAATTTTATTGTGATATTGTTGGGATAGCTTCACTTATAGTTGTAGACATCATACACATACCTAGATGAAAAGCAGTATTCCTTGTCTCATGACCACGTGGAATGTGCTTACTCTCAGCATTGTTTATGTTAAGTTTTTAAGAAATTCTTTTCTAATTCCTGTAAGTCTTGTGCTGATTATGGACATCACATTTAATATAGATGAACCAAAGTGCTTGATTTATGACTTTAATCAGTAGACAAACAACATGTGGCAATAAACTAGCAATCAGAATTCTTCTGGCAAATTCTTGAAATGGCACATGCATTAAAAAAAAAAAAATAGTATAGCCGTTTGTAACTGGACAGCAAATAAAAAGACAAATAATAGAAAGATGTCCTGTGATGAATATTACCTCAGCAAAACTGTTCTTATCTTCAGCAGCAGGCGGCTGTATGTTGCATACTTCTGCAGGAGATCTCAGGGCTGAGCTCCAGTTTTTGCCCTAGCCTAGGAAATATGCTAGTAAGTAAAACCCTCTGTACTCTTAACAGTTCTCTGTGTTCTTCTGAAAGAACATAGGTGTTCTGAGTTGAATTTTTACTCAATGTGAGCCACTCGCACTGCTACGCAATGCTAAACAGATTCAAGGATACTTACGGTGATCTCAGAAATGAATGTTATATCAAGAGAATTAAAATTTAGGGCTAGCAAACAACCAAAAGACCAGGAGATGAAATCAGTTCTAAATTAATGTTCCAACAGTGGGATGTTATGGATAGATAGCGCCAATTGTGACACTTTACAGGGATTTTACAAGAAAAATTTCTGGAAGTGTCAGATTTTGATGCCTAAATTAGGTCTCCTGGTACATGTTCGTTTAAGTACAGTACCTGTTTTTAGATTTGAAACTGCTTTGTCCAAAAACCTCATCATTTCTCATTTAATTTTATGTATGTACATCAAAACATGTTTGTATAGATAACTCTGTCCTTCCGATTTCAAGGCTGCACATTCATAACCTGGCTTTCATTTGTTTAACCAAGCTGCACGTTTTTGCCCGGCACACCTGCAAGTTAATGGCTGTCTAGAGAGCCAGCCTTTATACTGATTGGAATTTCATTTAAGACAACAGTCTGAGTGCCCAGGCCTTCTCCTGCCTCCAAAACATACATGCTGAGCTGGAAAAAATATCTGTAAATGTTCTGAAAGGAAATTGTAGAATGCTTTTTCCCCAGCCCCCTCCTCCTCAATGCCTCATTCTGCAGCACTATGGTAAATACCTGCAAGACAGTCTGGGAAATTCCTGAGAAATGTTAACACATGAATCTCATACAACACACTATCACTGGTCATTACCAGTGAAGGCCACTGAGAACTGTACTGCTGCAAGAAAATTCCCAGAACCCTGGTTTATTACAATGAGAATCGTGAAGGGCACATTGTAATGCAGCTTATCTCTCAAATTTGGAAACCAGGAGACCTGCTAGTACTAAAAATACTTGGTGTCTTTTTTCTTTGTGTGTGTGTGTGTTGTGTTGTGTGTGTGTTAAAGGAGAATGTTTGTGGCAAAGCTGGCAGAATATCCAATAATTTTTAATTATTTTACTTGATAGACCAATACTGTGATACACAAGAAGCTCTGTTCAAAGTGTTTATAGGCATCAGATGAATGATCTTCACTGCAAGTAGGAAGTTTTCTAAAATCTTAATTGGAAATCCACTTTTCATTTTTGGTTTAAGCTGCCAGTGATACAAGAGTAAATTCTCTTCCTCTTTAAGAATTACTTCACATATTCTTATGATCAAAGTAATTAAATTATTGAAGTGTTACAATATTGGAATACAAATCAATTTTTCCATAGTTACGGAAATAACACTTAGAGCACTACTGTGTATAACATGCAGTTATGCTTTTCTATACTAAATACCAGATCTGATTGCCTTTCCCGGTACTTTATAGTATTTCTGAATACCTTATCTTTCAAAAACATGAAATTAAGGTGATATTTTTATTTTCACCTTCCTGTAACAGTAATCATTGTTTCTTCTATGAAGGCAACAATCACTGCACACCAATCATTTTCCAGTTCTAGTACAACTGTAGGTACACCTTAGGTTCTTCTTCTAAGTTATCAGACTTCAATTAATATAAGCTCTAAACAAGATATAGGAAAGTAAATACCAAAATACCAGCTGTGTTGCTATATGTTTTTTTTTTTTTAATAAAGAAGGTGATTACACTCTTGTACAGCTATTAGACAGATAAAGCTACAAAAACAAAGTTTCTATAAAACATTTAAAACCTTCAGGATTTCATTTCTTCCAGAATCAGGACAATGACTTCCCTTCCTTTTTTCTTTCAGACCTAATTAGAAATATTAACTTTTATTAAACACCCTTCCAAATGAAACAGTTCTGTTGAAAAATTATTAGATCTATTATATAGCCCAGCTTTAAATCAGCTAGTGGAAGCATTTAACAGGGTATTCCATAAACTTTATGCTTATTTAAAAATTAGCCACGTTTAGAAGTTAATATTTAAAAATAATTAAAAATAGGATTGGAGAGAATAAGGGTGATAGGGAACACACTTTATGTATAAGACATTTTATGGATTATTTGGTCTAGAATGCTGCTAGTGCTATGGTAAAAATAACTATCCAGTACGCTCTTGATTTCTCTTGAAATTAGTAAGCAAATATTTTCTTATGTAAATCTAAGCACACTTTGGAAAAAAATTTTAAAGATGACCCATACAGATAGCAAAACAAATGTTTTTGTGGTAATCTTTTGAGGATGTGAGATGAGGTCCACAGGAGGAAGGAAGATTAATTTTTTAAATCATATATTTTAATTCATTTTACTCTTTACTTGGAAAAAAAAAAAAAAAGCTGTTTGGCTTCAGGATTTAGATTGATATCGTTTAAAGAAAACTGTCTTAATTAGCATTTCAAAGCAAAAAATTCCCTAATGCCATTTGCCAAGGGCAAAAAATAAATAAATAAAATACTACAACTATAAAAGCTTTACAGCATATTGTTATTTCCAGGAAACATTTCATGTGTGTTAACTCTACAGACAAAACCAGAGGGAGTACATAAACAAACTTAGAAGAAAGTGTTCCTGGCAGCAGAAGAGCACATCAGAGACTCTACACACTGTCATCTTTAGGCTCTCTGGTTAGTTTTTATAGACAGTTTACAGATGGCTGTGACACTGAAGAAAATCTAACATGCAGAATAAGAAACACATCTTTTCTAACTATTCTTTGGGAAAATGAAATACCAATTCCAAGAATAAATAATGTGATTTTCTGCTTTACTTATGTTTTCAATTGAGTTGTAAACATTAACAATGTAGTGGGGAGAATATCACAGCCAGTTCCAACATACATACACACCACCTTTTACTGTTATTTCAGATCTCTGAGGATAGATGCTTATAAGTGGCAGTCAGGTTTGGAGACTTAATATTTCACAAAAAGGCCCTCATATCAGTCTGCTACAGATTACTCTTCATTACTGGTGACTCCAACAGGTACCATCTATCACACAGGTATAGCACAAGGTTTATATTAACCTTGGAGGCATTGGAGAAAGGTCTTGGAGAAAGCTGTATATGTGGCTGAAAAGTTTGAAGGATCAAGGGATGGGAATGAATGAGGGGAAATGATTTTTCTTGAAAAGGTGGAAACAAGCTTTGTGTCATTTTATTCTCCTATTCAATGCTTCTCAGTTAAAATTAACTCACCCCTGCACTTCACCAAATTATCTGTCTCCACGAATCTATTTTTCTACTGTAATAGACACAGTGTAAGAAAAAATGGGTATGGGGAGGGAGGAGTCTTCATGGAAAATATCTTCTATCAAAGATCAGAAAATATTCAGGCAAATATTTCCTTCCCTGGTAAAACTTATGACAGCATTGAGAGTATCCAGGCATTCTCATTAGAAATTAGATCTACTTTTAGATAAAGGCTAAGATCCACCACCAAGTAAATTCATACAAGAAGGCAAAGTAAAAACAAGTTTTCTTGTTAATGCAAGTATGGTGGCTTGTAGCCAAGAATATGTGAAGTCCAGCCCCAAATTCTCCCTTATTTCAAAGACAGGTGAACACTCCAGTACTTCATAGTAGTGGATACTCAATACTCCATACTCCATAGTATAATTCACAGAATCACAGAATCATCTAGGTTGGAAGAGACCTCCAAGATCATCTAGTCCAACCTCTGACCTAACACTAACAAGTCCTCCACTAAACCATATCACTAAGCTCTAAATCTAAACGTCTTTTAAAGACCTCCAGGGATGGTGACTCAACCACTTCCCTGGGCAGCCCATTCCAATGCCTAACAACCCTTTCGGTAAAGAAGTTCTTCCTAATATCCAACCTAAACCTCCCCTGGCTCAACTTATTCACCCTTTACTGTTCTCTTCCTGGCTTTCTGTTTTCAAGAAACTTTTAGGAATTGACTGTCCTTGTAAACATCATTCATCTAACAAATTTGGTTAAAAAAATCAAGTTGGCTCAGGCAGATGAAACAAAGACATGCTCACATAATTCTTTTCCTCACAGATGACCAGGTCAACAATGTGGTCCCAAGACTCATTTTTCCTTCAGAAACAACTTCAATTTGTTGTTTTTGTTGTTGTTGGTGGTGGTTGGTTGTTTTTCTTAAACCAGTTATAACAGGTTCTTTGTCATACAGTCTGATCATATGTGATAGCCTTTTTTAAGTCTAACCACGGATTTACATTTTTCCACTCAAGGACAAGCTATTTCAACAGTTATTAGGGGATTTCAAAATTAACTAATCTGAGGAAACTGTTAATCAAAATGTTAGCTTCATCATGAAATAACTTTGTATATCTCACTAGATGTTGATGTGATCTGCTGTCAGAAGATGTTAAGATATAAGAAGTTATACCTAGTTCCAGGACTCTGGGCTTGAATTTGAGTGACTGCTTCACAGAACATGCCTCAAGCTCTCAAGCCTTCTTTTCAAATTGGTCCACGAAAGTTGTGTCTTATCCAACTTCTTTGAGGATGGGGAGTCATCTGACAATGGAGAGGGCTCATCATAAGTGTGGGAATAAGAAGGTGACAAGACATCCACCATATTACATAAAGTCTATAAACGGCCAATAAGCCCTCTTTCAAAAGATTTTGAAATCTGCAGACTCCTATAAAAATGAGTTATAGAGAAACCAAGATTACTACAAACAATGAATTCCAATTCACTTGTTTAGCAGGTGATCTGAATTTGGCCTTAACCCTCTGAAAAAGTTGAATTTCAAAGATTCATATTAGTCCATGCTCACACAGATTTTTTTTCCATTAAATTCCCTAGAAAGATGGAAGAAAATGTACCCATCATCTTAGTAGTAAAAGATTTCTGATAGCCAATTTGTACTGAAATGCATAAAAACATTTCAGAAAAGAATGAAAAAAAAAACACCTCACAAACAAAATAATTAAACAGAAATAAGTACTAAAAATCGGTATTTAAGAAGGTTTTTTTTTTTTTGGTCCTTTTCCTAATTTTAAGAGCATAAAATTGCTATTTCTTTAAATCAAAAAAGGATGCTAAATATCTAAATGTCCCTAATATTGTCAGAAGAAAGTACTTGAATTGCCAACTTTCCATATAATGTATAGAACAAGGTTTTAAATCTATCCTGGAGCTAAAAGGAGGCTAATATAGCACTGAATATCCACACATCTCTCTAATGAGACTTTTTTACTGCATAATAAATCTTTGCACAGTATGTATATGCACTGCAATTGCAGTATGACTCAAACAGCATTAATCAAGTGTTATGGTAACCTCATTTTAAAGTACAAATCCAGTCAGACATTTCTATCACTGTACTTCATTTCTTAACAAGATTCTTTTAATAAATAGGAATTTAGGATGTCCTGTGCATTTACTTTCCTTGTAAAAATGTCAAATCTCAGTGTTCCCACATACCCAGAATTCTTCACTGTGTTTTCTCCCGTGTGCCAGTAGTTGACATCATTTCTGCTTTGTTTGAACAGCTGGTCTTCACCCAGCCTCGGGAGTTCAGAGGTACAATCAAGGCCAAGACTTCACTCTTCATAAAGAAGAAATACAGAGCACAAGGAAATAGGATGTATCGCCAACCATCCACATCCCTTCCCTCAAGGGATAATCTTGTTATGTTAAAAGTTCCCTTAAGCTTTGGTAATGCAGGTTTCATCCTATACGTCAGAACTCCGGTGTGTTATCGTGAAGTTAGGATTTTCAATGACTCAAGGATACATGTATTTTTTTATTTTCTACACCACAATCCTGACTCTATTACAAATTACAGATGGCCATCACATCCTCTCTCTAGACCTTATCTCACATTTCATCTTGCCCTGTGACAGCGAAGAACACAAGAGGGTTTCAGAAGTTACTTTCCAAGGAGATGGGAAGGCTGAAAATAGATTTTAGCATAGTCAGCAGTGAGGGAGCAGTGAAAGCAGGGCTGTTCCACAAGGAGACCAAGCCAAGTAAGATGACACACAGGTCCCCAGCGTGGTGGCAGCAGACAGCTCCATGTCTAGACAGAACAATCAGATAGCCCTAAATCTCCCCTTCTTTCAGAAGCCCAGAAGAATCATCTGTAATGTTTTCTGCAAAAAGAAGCTTCCCTTTAAATTTATTGGTTTCAGCATCAAACCAAAACACAAACTTTTGTCATCTTGTCAAAAGACATCTAAGTTCCTGAAGTTAATTTCTGCTTGACTCAGAGTGAACTAGTAGAGCAAGGACTTGAAGACAAACCAGAAGTCTACCTGCAGATATGTGTCATCTTAGCATATCAGGTTTTGGGGGGCGTGTAACATACCCAGGCTCCAGCGTCATTTGAAAATTTCTGAATGTCAGGAGTTGTTGTACAACAGAATCCTCCTCCTCCATTCAGGTTCAAAGCGCACCCAGTCTGCCACAAAGCAGGTCTATATCTGCATTCACAAATAGTGGCTCTGTTGAATGAAAGAACTGGTACTGAGGAAATGAAATCTATATTATATATACTTCAGGGAGGTTCTAGTTTGGATTAGTTTGAATCTGTAGCATGTACTGAATGTCCATTTATGGCTTGAATGTATCAGGTGCCTTTCCAGCTCAATTTTATCTCAAAGGCATCATTCTCACACACTTGCGACTGCTCCATGATCCAAACAAAGAGCAGCAAATGAAAATAATCTGGAGTTCTCCTTAAAAGCATACTTCTGATTTGAACTAAGGGAGTAATGCAGTTGGGTGCAGGAAGACCCTTAATACAGAGGTAAACAGAAAGACACTCATGCCGCCATTCCCTTGGAAGCAGGGAGTTTGTTGTTTGTGGCAGAACATCAAGAACACAGACACAAATATTAGTTAGAATTCAACATATTTTTTGTCTTCATGTTATATAGATATAGTAATGTTGCATCCTTCATTAGCTGTATAAATTTATGAAAGAAGTTACAGAAAGTGTATGCACCACTTTATCTTTTTAACTTTCCTTATCCAATAAAATGCAATGCACTCATGGAAGAAAAAAAAATCCTTCTAATCCTACGCATTTGAATGTGTCCATGAGAATGAAGCTCATGAAGCCTAGATGAAGCTAAAGAAGTTGAGATAGCTTTGTAAGGTTTGAATTTAAATAAAAAAAATACGGTATGGATGAAGCATGCAATTCATTTTCAGCTCATAAATCCTGATTTTCAAGTGAAAAGGGTACACAGAGGATGTATAAAAATTTAGTGGCTACAGTCCTTCCAGTGTCAAAAACACATATTGACATAAGAACACACACTTCTGTGGAAAAAAAATGTGAAGCCATTAAATTGTAGGATGTTAGTAAATCAGCTTTGGTTAAACTCAGCTCCCATTGTGCACCTGTATATGTATTTCACTATGTTCCAAGCCTTCTTTACTACGTCACTCAGTAAATCAAGCTATGATTTACTGAAGCAAGAAATTTTGAGCAAGGAATGAGTCACAATATTTATTTGAATTTCATTGACCCCTGGTGGGAATGAGGGAAAGGGTGGCACTGCCCATTTCTGTGAATGCAATGATTTCTTGTCTAACTCCAAGACACTTTATTTTTACTGGGACAGCTTCTGAGTTGGAAACATAAATAATAAAGCCAGTATTCCTGTTGGTCACCTTCTCAAATAAGTGAGGGTTGTAGGAAAAGGAAAGAGATTTAATTCAAACTTGACAGTCACCAAGCAATCAAAGAATAAACAAATAGACACAGGGCCAAGGTAAAATAAAATAAGGATGTGTTGTGTCTCTTTAAACTCTGTATTGATTACACTGTGCACATGCATACACATATTTGTGCATGTGTGTATAAAATCCAACAAAGGCTTACATTGCTTTATACATGAATACTTTATATATGTTTTTTAACATCATAGGTGAAGAATTTGATGAAAGAGTAGAGCTGAAGACCAGCCCTTTGCTTTGACAAATCTTTGCTCAATTCTGAACACAACAAACATGACAACAATCAAGATGGCTGAATTCCACATCACAGTTCTTATGAACTGTACACTAGTACACAGAGGTAAGCTAGACAACTATTCCACTGATGTCTGTCGGCTCTGTCAACAAAACAGAAGTGTACCATTAAAGACTCCAAAATTAAAGCCTCTCCATTTAAGGAAAATGACTCCTATAGTTACAACTTTTCTGTTATATTCCCTGTTGTTGAGAAAAGCAGCAAAGTCTTGTGATATTAGGAAACAAAATATTTTCCCTCAACATAATTAACAAAACAAGTATGATATTAATATTGCTGCATAACGAGAAAATCTCCTATCTGTTGACTGAGATACATCATATATAATATGATATAATCTCTTAATATAATGTAGATTTTTCAATTAACCCTTAGAGCAGCAAAGCAGTTCATCTTTTGGTTACACAGCCTATAACATTTCAGGTCCTGTGCTTGGCTCAAGATCAGACTAAATGATCTTCATAACTTTTGAAATTCTTCACTTTTTGACCTTCAAACACTGAAGCAGTCTCAATGAAATTAATTGGGCAAGATCTGCAATGTCTGAATTGCTGCTTGTACTCTTCTGGTTAATGCACCCATGTCCATTTGAGGACATTGAAATCTTTGTGTTACGCTTCTGCAATGGTTTGACAGGTGATATTGAAAACTTATCATGAGGAATTATTTCTCTTTGGACACCTTACTACCAAATTGGTCCTGCATTACAAACAGCACTGTAACATATGTCCATGTGCCAACCCCTGTTGATCTGACATATGTGCTTTCATAACTTAACAAGAATGCAGAATTCTTTGAAGTTGGTGTTGAGCTGAGATCAGCAACTAATATAGTTCAGTACACAACTGGTTCCACTCCCCTTCATTAGCAGTATCCAGCCTGACAGGATGGGAACTTGGGTTACTTGTAGAACCCATCAGTTTTGAGGTATTTCCCTGTGTGTTGCAGGACCTACCATCAAGACTATGAAAAGCTTTTAGTTTGGCCTAGTTCTTCACAATTCTTCTACATTCCTTTCTCAAGGCAAGCTGTATATGGCCCTACAGTACCTATGGTAGTATAAAATACCATTTCAATCAGCTTATTCTCTAAGACTTTTTAGCCCAAGAAAGACATTGTGCAGCAAGAAGAAACAGAAGAAACAAAAACAACCTTGGCACAGAGCAAATATCAATATTCAGTTATCACAAGAGAATGTATAATATCACTTTTCTTACTCTAAGAAGGTAAAAAGAAATTGCCATTCACGTCTAATACTCATTCCTGTTATGAAAAACTGTTTTGTTTATCCATCTCTTCTAGTAAATTGTAGTTGCTTTTAAGCAACTACAGTTAATTTTTATATGTCAAAAGGGCCTGACTGAATCTCTTCAAAACTATTCTTACTGGTATTTTTCTTATAGTCCACTATCATTTTAATATTCTTTGATAGCTTTAATGAAGGCTTGTTGCAGAACAGAGTGTAACATTTCCATCATGGTATGTGATATTTCTTCCGTAATGAAACTCTATGCATTCACAGCCATTTTTTTTTCTCTTCTTTTTTGATTCAGCATTTCCCTAAATCAGAGAATGGTTGAGGTTGGAAGGGACTTCTGGAGGTCACCTAGCAGACCACACTGTAGTAAGAGCAAGGTCAACTAGAGTAGTCATGTTTTGAATCTCTACAAGATTTCATAACTGTTCAGTAATCTGTTCCCATCTCTGACCACCCACACAGAAAAAAAATAAATGTTTTTCTGTGTTCAGGTGGAATTTCATGTATTTTCTTTTGTGCTCATTGCTTTTCATCCTGCCACAGGACACCACTGGGGAGAGCCTGGTTCTGTCTACTTTATTCCTCACCCCATCAGGTATTTATATACATGGATAAGACCTCCCTTGGTGCTCCAGAATTAACAATTCTAGATCTCAGCCTCTCCTTGTATGAGAGATGCTCCAGTCCCTTAATCATGATTGTGGACCTTCACTGGATTCGCTCTAGTACATCTTTGTTTCTCTAGTGCTGCAGAGCCCAGAAATGGACACAAAACTCCAGACATGTCTCATCAGTGCTGAGCAGAGAGGAAGGACCAGCCACTTTGACCTTCTGTAAATTCAGTGTCTAATATAACCTGGGATGTTGCTGGCCTTCTTTGCCACAAAAATGCAATGTTGACTCCTGTTCAATGTGGTGCCCATCATGACTTCCAGTTCCTTCTCTCCAGAGCCAGTCAGTCCTGAGCCCGTACTGAAACATGGGGTTATTCTTCACCAGTGGCAGGACTAAGCACTTATTTTTCTTAAAGTACTTGAGATTGCTGACAGACCATTTCTCTAGCCTCTCTGAATAGTGGCACAACTGTCTGTCTGTCAGCCACTCCTCTCAGTTTTGGGTCATATGCAAACTTGCTGATGTCCCATTGTCCAAATAATTGAAGATGTTAAACAGTGTCGGACCCACTGTCAACCCTTGTGGTATACCACTTCAGTGATTTATATTGATTGGCCTCCAACTGGACATTAGCTGCTGCCAATGGCAATCATTTGAAACTGGCTGTTCAGCCAGTTCTGAGTCCATTCCACAATCAACTTATCTAGCCCACGCTTCACCAGTTTGTCAATGAGGATATCAAGGGCAAGGATGTCAAAAGGCTTGCAAAGGTCACAATAAACAACATTCACTGCTTTCCCTTCACCTACCAAATTTGTCATCTCATTTCAGTGGGCTATTATGTTGATCATGAATGATTTCCTCTTCAAAAATCCATACTGAATTCATCGTAAAGAACAACATTAATTAATAACTAAAGATTAACTATTCTCACTTTTTTTTTCCTTCCTGATTTCTGACAGGAAGTTAAAGTCACTGTGTCTAGAAATTATTGCATTATTCAATGTTTGTGCTGCAGTTTTGGGGATTTGTAAGTTTGACTACCCATTTGGGTGTCTGTAGAATCCTTGACTTCAATCCCAAGCCAGTGACTTTATCAGTATGAGTCTACATAGATTTTATTTCCCTGTCCCATGTAATTATAGCTAGTTTTTCCAGTCCCCTCTCAACAGTCCCTCTTCAAAAGCCCTTTCCATGCAGTATTTTCTAGTATACATTTGAGCCTTTAGATTTGTTGTTGTTGTTTTTGTTTGTAGACAGGTACTCCAAACTGCTAATCCAAAATTCAGTGGTACAGTTTGTCTCATCCTTGCCTCATATGTTGACATTATGAATCATTTGAGAGAGGTCTATAGCTATTAACTCATGGCTAATTCACGCTTTCCTTCAATATTAAACATAAAACATTAAGATGAGCTTGCATTGATTATTCAGCTTTTTAATAAAAAATGGACTTATGGACTTACTGCAATACATCACTACTCTAAAACTACATCACATAAGAGTAAAGAATTAGAAGTCATTAATGATTATTTCATGATCATCTCTGCTCAAAAACAGTTCAAATACTATGAAAAGAGGGGATACCATTCTGAAGTTTCCTGTTCTGAATCAGGTCACAGCAACTGCAAGCCAAACTACATTTACTGGGAACACCCTTCGAGACGGGAAGGACCTTGGCTAATGAATGCATCTGGGAGATATGGGTCTAATAAACTTGGTACATATTTCCTCTATATTGAAAGAAATGTTGGATTAGGGATCAGGAAAACTCTACTTAGTAGAAATACTTCAGCCTGTCAATGTTATACACTTAACTGGATTTCATAACTGTTATCCCATTTGCTCAACTATTTGGAATTGAATCATATGACCAATTCCTTGAATAACTGTTATTTGATAACAAAACAAAAAATCACAATTTAGTCATCATTTAGGCCTTGATATCTAGATACAGCTGATTTTGCAAAGTTTAGTCAATGTGAGCAATGCATTGGAGTGCAACTTAGAAGTCAACCTGTCAGAAATTAATATAAAAGACCAATGTATTGTACAAAGTGAGAACGGTATGCTTTTAAGAGAGTCAAGTAGATGCCTTGCAAAAAGGACAACTTGGACACATAAATGATCTCACTGCCTTATTCTGCATGAATACTTCTTGCAGAATTCACTGCGCTATACATGCTAGGCTTCAAAGACGAAAACAAACAAACAAAAAACATTTGAGAAATAGTAACAGTTCTCTCTTAGGTTTGAAAATTGATACTGGCTCAGTGGTTCTGTGGCTTTGTTGTACATAATTTAATTGCTAGATATAGTTCTCTTTCTTTTTCCTGTTGAATTACCAAGGGTGTATTTGATTAGAGGCATGCCTAGTAGAGAGAACATGACAACTCACGGAAAAAATCTCTGGATTCTCAGATCAATCTGATTTTCCACTCATTTAAACAGATCAATCTATGAAATATTTTTGGAAGATCAAACCATACTCCAAGCATTTGCTAGAAACAGTCTCATGACTAAGCGAACTGTTTAGTGACAAGGAAAATGAGTCTCTTACACATTCTAAGACATATGTCTAGGGACATGTGATAAAAGGTTCTTGTTAGATTATTAGAAAAGGAATACTTCTTTTTCTGGTCCTATTCAAAAATTTACTTGCAGGTAGTTTGCAAATGATTTGTATGAAATTAGAAGAAGCATGCAGATTAAATAATTCATGATCTGGGCTCCAGAACTGTTCCATGCTTGGAACAGTCCACATGAGGAACTGGGATACCAGACAAAGCTAAACCTGAGGAGGGTAGCTGGTGGGCAAGGGAAAGCAGTTTTGGAAAGTTTACAGTCATGGTGGAGACTAATTGAAGACACACACCCAAATTTGGTAAACTAAAAGTCATAGCTTTGGCTATCTTCTAAATACTAAGCTCTTACTGTCACACATAGCACTTTCAACCCTTTCCAATAGAACAACATGCTCTGCTGCACATTAAAAAAATGACTAGGGCTTAGTTACAGTCACAGCTAATAATAATCCCCAGGCACAGCAGCACTTTATTCTTTAAAGGTTAATCTTTTTCCCTACAGTTTGATCTTCATCCAAAGCCAGGTTTCCTAGGAACAACCACACAATGTAGCAGATCTCTGCAGGAGACAGAGCTTCCTCAATAGCTGATCTGAAATTGCAGAAGGAAAATTAAGATTTCTCTAAAAACCACACTGTCCTTTGCAGTGAAAGGACTACCAGCATTCACTGCAGAATAACATAATATTGTGTTCAGGAGGACTGCAATATCCAAAAAAACCCTGTGCTTGTGTGTGCAATTCTTTCCCCTGGAGTAGAAAGAAAAAGGAACTATGTATTTGCACTACATAATGCACTTCTGGAAGGCACAAAAATGCCATAGTGCTGTGGATATTTTAGCAGATTATTCTTCAAAAGTCTTAACAAGGACACTTCCTACTACTGTTGACCATCATCATCCAAGACTAAAACTAATATGCAGTTATGTAAAGGAATAGGCAGTAGTCTGAACTTTTCTGCTTTTTGTTTATTCATGGTTTGGAAATGTGTACAATTTTCTGGGTGAAGAACTGTCTGGATGGCCTGGCGCAAAGAGTCCCAGTGAATGGAGTTCAGTCCAGTTGGTGGCTAATCACCAGTAGTGTTTCCCAGATCTCAGCATTGGGGCCAGTTTTGTTTAATACTTTTTCAGTGATCTGGATGAGGGGTTCAAGTGCACACTCAGTAAGTTTGCAGACAATACCAAGACAGGCGGAACTGTTGATCTCCTTGAGGTGAGGAAAGCTTTGTAGAGGTATCTGGGTAGGCTAGGTTGGTGTGATGAGTCCAATTACAGACCATTCAGCAAGGGTAACTGCCTGGTCCTGTACCTGGGTCATAATGACTGAATGGGGAGTATAGGTTTGGGAAAGAGTGTCTGGGAATTCTCCCAGGAGTAAAGGGCCTGAGGGTGCTGTTTGACAGCCAGCTGAACATGAGCCAGTAGCCAGGTGGCCAAGAAGGTCAATGGCATCCTGACCTGTATCAGAAGTTGTGTGGCCAGAAGGATTAGGGAAGTGATTGTCCCCTTGTACGTGGCACTGGTGAGACCACACCTTAACTACTGTGTTCATTTTTGGCATCTCACTGCAAGAAGGATTTTGAATTGCCTGAGCATATGCAGAGAAAAGCAATGAAGCTGGAGAAAAAACTAGAAAACTTGACTTAATAAGGAGTGACTGAAGGAACTGGGGTTGTTTAGTCTGGAGAAGAGAAGGCTGAGGGGAGACCTCATTGTGCTCTACAACTACCTGAAAGGAGGTTGCAGTGAGGTGGGTGTTGGTCTCTCTTCTCAGGTGAAAGTGATAGGATGTGAATAAACAGTCTCAAGTTGTGCCAGAGGGGGTTTAGATTGGACAGTAGGAAGAATTTCTTCACAGAGAGGATGAATAGCCATTGGAACAGGCTGCCCAGGGAAGTGGTGGAGTCTCCGTCTTTGGAGATATTTAACAGACATATAGATATGACACTAGGGGACATGGTTAAATGATAAGATGTGGTAAGTCAGGTTGATGGTTGGACTTGATGATCTTGAAGGTCCTTTCCAATCTAGATGCTTCTATGATTCTATGAATCTAAGTAAACAGTTACATTAATTAAATTAACTTAAATTATTTTTTAAATTAAATTAAATTAAATTAATTAAATTAACAATTAAATTTCACATGGTCTAAAATTTTGGGTAGACCTGTGCGGTGCCAGGAGTTGGACTTGATGATCCTATGGGTCCCTTCCAACTCAGGATATTCTATGATTCTATGAAATTATCTACCCTCAATATTGAGGGGATAAATGCATTATCCAAAACTGTTGAGTGATAACTTTCTTTATCAAGCTACCATTTTCCTAGCAAGAGAAAAGAGACATCACAGATAGAGTTTGCATAGTAGATGACTATGGAACTGATTTCTGAAACTTGGGATCAGAATATGTATCACATGTCTCACTTGTTAGGCTTAACAGTATCACACAATCATATCTCTTTCCCATAACCATGAACACTTCAAATATATATTTCATTTATAAGGAACATGTCAAAATTTGATCCACATAATTGATAGAGTACAGAAAAAGCAGTAACCTGCTATTAAAAAATTTCCATTTGTTTTTTTAGCATGTCCCATTTTAAAATCTATGAAATGCCTTTCTTAACACTTGATTAAACAGGTGTTAAGATGATGCAACTCTTCAACTGAGGCTGAAGTTAAAAATGAAGTACATCAGGACCCTCTGAAACTCAATCCCTAGATATTCTAAGTGTTTTCTGAGTAACTCTTCTTGTTTTGCAGCGGACCAGTCAAGCTTTCCACAACCCTGAAGTTCATGCACAACTCCCATTTTGAACAGTTAACTAAACTTGGCTTAGGCTGTTCTTTGTCTCTGTTACACAGGACTTGCATTCTCTGCAAGTGGCAGATCACCGCATACACTAAACAGTAATTTTGTTGACTGGTGTTTTGACCACACTTATTTCCCCCAAAACCAGGCAATTAGAAACAAGAGTAAGTCCAGCATCTGGAATCTACTTCCTACTTAATATCAGAATAGAAATAGCAATTGCAAAAAAAAAAAAAAAAAAAAAATCCATGATCCCTGCAGCTCCACAGTTACGCAGCAGAATTCTGCCTTTCTAACGAAATGTTCATAGACAGAAAACAAAAACCCAGAACTAACTCAGAATCAAATTGTTTGCTAATATCCTCCATGCAGATTGAAATGCAACTAGTTCTCAGTGGTCAGGCAGAAAACAATACAGAGAAAGTCTCTGATTTTGGAGTACCATTTCCAGTTTTGTTTCTCTAAAGAAGAAGTAAGATACTGTTGAATGACAGGAATGAGTGAGTCAAGCCAGGACAGACATAGATTTGTATTCAGCTAGGCAATACTGAAATAAAAGTTATTTCTAGCATGAGGAAATAGAAAAAAAGGATGCTCAGCTGAACTTATTCCAAACTGAGGAAATGAATCCTTACCCTGCATCTTCACAAAGAACATCCACTTCAGAGCAATTTTGCTAACACACATTTCAGGCAATTAACAGTATCATTATCTTCTCCAGGGCAAAGATCTTATTACATGACAATTACACATGTCAAAAAAGAAAAAAAAAGAAAAAAAAGAGAGAGAGAGAGAGGAATAGGGAGAGGGAGAGAGAGTAGAGCATAAATACAGTTCAAATTAACACGTGTAGGCGGAAGCCCTTGCCCTATTAACCTATCCCATACCATACACACTCTAAGATGCAATAGTAAAGGTATGGTTACCCAGATACTTCCACTCACAACACTTTTGCACCTGGCCCTATACACATGCATACCGTACAAAGTCATGGAGGGAAATGGCTCATCCTTACTGAGTCTTCTCCATTTTGACTTTCTGTAGTTGATCATGCTTTCCAACTGTTCGTTCTTTTTCAAAATCAGAAGCTAATGTCTTTCATGTTATGCCTGTCTAAAATATCATGAATATTTTCTACTAAAGCAGGCTCAGATTCACAACTCCTCTAAGATAGCTGTAGTTTATATGACAAGCATCACTTTACAACGTACTTTCATGTCTATCACAAGCAGCTGCCATTACACTTTGAATTTTATTGTTTATGTACCATTTGGAAGCTTTGAATGGAATATGTGAAGAACTGGATTTTACAAACATGAGGGTGAATACGGACACTTCTTTTTCCATTTTAAAAGAAAAGCAACCAGAGAAATTCCTTCTTAAAATCAAGTTGATAATAAGAAATGTTCTGGTTTACCTTAGACACAAGGTTATGAACACAAGCTATGAACACCCTGAAATGTTATGAGCACTGAAGAGAAAATGGTCAAATCCACATAAAAAGTTTAAGATATCAAGGCAAACTCCATTTTTAAATTTTCCTTTCCTTGAAGAGATAGGACACCTAGATATTGGCTGTAGAGTTGACTCATACTGTCTTTATATTCTTAGTTCAATGTAGTATGATTTGGCATATAAAACAGGCTGAAATTTGTTGGTTAACAGTAAAATATAAAGCCCGCTTTTCTGTCAAAGTTCAGAATATAAAAAGAAATCTGACAATTCAAGTTTCAAAAATATTTCCTAAAACACAGAAGTTGAGTTATCCTGATAAATAAATAATAAAATATCTTCCAAATTAATGATTTTCAACCAAACGCGATTCATCTACATGTACGCCAGTACATTTAACTTTTTGCACCATAGTCCCCTCAGGGAAACAACAACAAAAATCATTTGTGTGCATAAAATTAGGCACATTTTGCTAAATATCACTGATGCATTACTATTCAATTAATTAAAAAAAAATCATAATTGTGTCCTGCTTCACATAGCATTATTATTATAGAGAAATCAAACCCATTGTACCTTATAGAAAGCATAGGAAGTAGTACCTAGCTATCAATTCTATCATCTATTTGGTTAATGACAAGCCATGCAGAAATATGGCAATAGGACAGGAATCCTAAAATTAAACAATGTATGTATAACCAGTACCTTGCATAACCGATATAAAGAGGGCATCACTTGCTTATGTGAACAACTGAGACTATATTGAGCAGCAGACAACTGGCAAGCAGACTTAAGATCAACTGTACCGTCTTTCATCCCTCAGTCATACAAGTTGAGGAAGATCCATACAGCATTTACATAATAGTACACCATGAAGTATTAAATGTGAATTGGGAGGAGGGAGATGATTACTACAATGTACTCCACAACCAACTCTGGAAAAATCTGTTAATGGCAAATACATTTGTATTCTACTCTCCCAGTGGGGCCCTGAGGACAGCCTGAAGGCATAAGAAAGACAGAGCTTACTGTTTACCCCAAATTCGAACGCCCATGGAACATTTTAGAGACCCCAGCTTAATCCAAGCAAGCAATTAACATACCCACTTATTTAAACCAGAGTGGGAACTCACGCTATTTGTTTTGCTGTTAGTGTGATCTGTGTCTTGTCCAAGATCAATCTTATAGGGCAAAAATGGCCTTTGCTCTCTTGCTCAGACAGACCAGGGCTGCAGAATGGAGCCAGAAAGCCCAGGAAAACCCTGTCTTTGTAGTAGCACAGCACTGGAGCATCTTGTCTATGAAGGACAACCTGATAGTGGGAACTGCATGTTCTTGATCTTGGTGTGGTGTCCCTTACAGCTGGCACAGGCCACAGCCTTTCCAACCAGAGGGAGGTGTCTAAGCTGTAACCTTGTCCAACCCACGGAGCCCCACAGCCCAGACCAGTTCTACATGGAATGCTAGCCTTGGTGGCACCCTCTCCATTTTCCTTTTGTTCAGGAATTTGCTCCAGGAGGGATAGAGAGTGCATGACTGTTTTCTCCCATTCAGATACCTTCATCCTAGAAAGTTCCTGGATGACTGTGCACGAGAAACTGCACAACCCTGGGCTTGCTGCCCGTGGCAAGCCTGAAGATATAGCATGGGCATGAGAAGTGGTGGTCAAATGAAGAGCTCAGAGTATTAGATATTATTCAGCACCAGAGGAAATGTTTTACCTTTATGAGTATTAAGAAAAGGTTGATTAATAGAACATGAATTGTACCTGTCAGGCCTGAAAACTGTACAAAAATGAGAAACCCCAGAACTGCTGATGACTCTGTTCACCTGTATTTTGAAATCCACTCTAAACTAGTTTGTCCAGAGTATGGGGATGCTGAGACAGCATAAGGTCTCATGTCGCTAAAATAAATAAATAACACTTTCAAATGAAACTGGTAGCTGACGTTTTTCAGCTGATGATTGATCATTTCCATCATGAGAATCTGAGAAATGTATTTTCATTTGTTCTAGATTGAAAGGCACACTTCAACTTGGCCATAAAGTTGAACTAGGCAACTGTTTTAACTCAGCTAAAAGCAAAAGAAGCTGCCAGGTGACATTTATTTTATTTTATTTTTTTTTAATTTGAAAAACATTCTCATATAAATAATACTGGTTTTATTATTATCAGGAAAACTAAGGTAACAATTTATATTAGAAAGTATTTTAGTGGAGAAATGTTTGATTTCATCTAACTATAGGAATTCACTGTAAAACACAAAAACTTTGAATACTGCAATATAACTCTGGCTCTTATTTTTATAATAACAATACAAAACATGCTTTAAGTTTCTGTATGCAAGCACCTTGCAAAGCTGAAAGCTAACAGAAATGTAAAGTTGATAGCAAGCTGCTGGAGCACATAGCAACAATCAAGCATCACACCTCTGCTTAATACAGACTGCCCTCATTCATGCAGCTGGACCACAGCATGGTCAAGGAAATTTCACCTGATTATTGTGTGTATGAGCTGAGGATTCTGAATACAGAGCAACTAAATTCTCATTATTGGCTTTTATTCACCCTTCATAGCAGGTTTTCTAGATAAGAACGATAATTGTTCTTTCCTCGACTCCCAGTGTCCTCACTTTTCTTACACAACTTAAGTAGTGCTCTGCATGTTTATTGGAGATAAAATGTGTATTGGAGAACTGTGCAACAGTTCTTGCACAAGCTTGCACCATAAGGCCCAACACCCGTAAAAGGAAAAGAATCTGAATAAAGGAAAAATGAATGCATATATGCATACAGATTGCTCACAAATGTCAATACATCTGAAGAAAGTTGCATGTGTAATATGTACTTAAGATAGATTATGAATGGTAGTGATATTAGTCACATATTATTATTACTCATATTATAGTAGTCTCAACTTTCTAAGATAAACATCTTAGAATGTGATGTTTTATTCATAAATAGCTGTTGTTTGAAAGAAAAGACATAAAACCAAGAAGAATCTGTTGATAGACTGTGTATCTAATATTTTTGCATTTCAGAAAAGTTAGAAACACTCAGCTTGATATATATATATATATAAGCATATATACATATATACATTTTTACATGAGATCTGATACGATTATATCTAATAATTTAAAGTATTTTCCCAAAGGGGAAATATTTAAAGCAAGTAAAAATGCAGTTTTAATACTAGTTTATATACTTTTCTATGATGAAACTCACCACTTAGATGCAAAGGCAAGAGCTCCCTCTAGTTAACAGACTGGTGAATTTTCCTAGCCTGAATTTTAAAGTGAACTTTGAAGAGCAGTCAATGAATCAGTAACTACCAAAGCACAGTTGTCATTGTTCTGAGGACACTTGGAATTTTTTTCCTGGATTTATGTTTTTAAGGAATATATGGTTTTGGATTGACATAAATAAATAAATAAATAAATAAATAGGCAAATTTCGCATTTTGAAATTATTTTTATTGTATCACATTATTTATGTGTTTTAGTTATATCACACAAGTTATATAGACCATCTCCCAAAATTAATAACAATAGCTTAGTGCCTCCTGATGCCTTTTTAAGCAGATTTCAGCACAAAATCAGATATGATCAGGTCCCTCCTTAAGACTTTCTGTCTTCTCTCTCACTGAAATACTTAGGTTAGGAAACAGCAATCAGCTTGGGACTGAGGGGTGCTGTATTGCAATAAAATTAGGGACCAAAAGTAATTAAAAGATTTACAAGAAGAGTCACAGAATATGGCCTACAAGAGAAAATTAAAGAAATCAGCATTACTTTGTCCAAAGAGACAGACAGAGAAGAAACAGGATGTTTTTCTTCAAAGAGTGCTGTGAGGAACAAGAGAACTATCTGTTTTCCATGTACTTAGAGGCTGGACAAAAGTAACAGATTTAAATTGCCTGGAGCAGCTGTTTTGGAGCAGACTTAATTTGTGTAACTTGAACTTAGACTTCCAACCCTGTCAGGAATGCTTAGATAAAGCTCATTCTACCTCAGTGAACAGGAAGGGTTTGCACAACAGTGTTTGGTGTCCCACCTCTCAGCATTCTACTATATATCATACATACCTTTTGCTGTCTGTATGTCAGTTTACACCTCAAAATGTTTTACTTCTTTGTGACAATATCATTTCTGAGGCTTCACTATAACTCCTAGATTTTTTTTTCTGTAGAAATTGTACTTGGCCCCAGCAACATAGGGTAACTTACTGATTAATTCTTTCTCTGTGTAGGACATTGCATTTATGTCTAATGAATGATGGCCTTTTCTTCTCCAGAATATTGCCTGATTTTTTTTCAAGATTACTTTGAGCTTTGTTTATATCATCCAATGTGCTAGCAACCTCTCCCAATTTGCTCTCACTTGCACTTCTAATAAGAACATTCCCCATCAGCTGTTAGATTTGTCCTGTTCTTGTTTTTTGGTATTTCTACTAATTTCATGGAGACCTCAACATTAGAAATGTGAGGTACCAAGCCTGTAAGTTCTCAAGAAGACCATAAGGCTCAATGAGCCCTAAATCAGCAGGTTTGTGTTCTTTTATCTTTTCTTTCCTTATTTGATACTGAAAACTTTCGCTTTAACAGTGGTACCTAAAGTATAAGCCTTCTCCTTGCATGTTTGCTTATTGCTGAAGATGAAGTGTAGTTTTAAACAATTTAAACAGTTTAGAACTTTCATCAGAAACTTTCATTCTCACTGAACATTGCGCTATGTTTTTTTTTAGGGGGGAGGAGAGGGTAGTATTTCTTATGATTATTATGTCTAGAAATATTTTTTTTTTTTACATGTGATATTGCTTACTAGTTGCATTTCAGATTACATAACTGGGAAAATTCCAGAGAACACTTAAGTGCTGACATATTTTACCAGTAAGCAGCAGTTTCCAGAAACCAATATGACTGAAAAGAAATATTAATATCAAATTGCAATATGGTTTGGGGAATTCTAGAAAAACAAGAATTAAAGCACCCACCAACAATATTCTCAAATAGTGATTTACATGTGTCCATAAATACTGACTGAATCTGAGCAAACCAAAGGTATGGTTTCTCCACGAAAAAAAAAAAAAAAAAAAAGTTTATTTCTGACCACTGAAGAGACTCAGCTTTTTTTCAGTTAAGCTGCTTGTGAGCCATGTATCTACTAATCTAGCTCAATAATGTTATAACCATAGCACAAAATTTAAATAGTGTTCATCCTCTTTATAGATTTCTTCCTCATTTTCTGAAATTTTTGCAGCTTTTCTTGTTAAAAAAGTAAACATGGGATTAAGGTTGAGATTCATGTTAATTTGTAGGAATAAAAAATCACTTTATCTGAATATTTTCTAAATACTGAAACTAAAATGCTTCTAATGTCACTGCCAGAAATGTTGTTCACTGCAACAATGTTTGTTAACATTTTTTCCATAATGCTCATGGTCTTATTTTACAACAGAACGCATCTGGGAACTCCCACTCAAATCTAGCTATAGAGGAAGAGTTATAGATGTAGAGGGCATTTTAGACCCTGTTTATGACCCCCGGTAGACCCTAGTTCCCTAGGAATGTTTGCTGAAAGCATTTAAATGAGGAAGTAAAAATATAATGTTCAAGTGACTGTTTGTGTACCAAGCCACCTCTGTCTTGCACACATGCAAATGGTACACATAAACTAAGTCCTTTAGCTGTTGATGAAACCTTTGTTTGCTTAGCGAATAGAAAGGTTTGGCAAAACACCCCAAGCACGAGTTTATCGTTCTGTTTAATAGACAGCGGGAGTGTACTGACACGCAAGCCAGCAATTACGATACAAAATATTCACGTCTGCCAAAGAATGATGTCAGTTCCAGGCTGTCGTGTTTGGTACATATTAAAATACCCTTGCTACTAGAAACAGAGGTACGTATGTGTGAGTTGTATATGAATTTCCAAACTTAATAAGGCCACACACCTTGAAAATGGATCATTTAATGGTCAACATCAGCACATACATTTATCTGCAGTAGATTCCTTTTTACGCATAAAACATAGGTTAACATGTGACCTTTTTATTTGTTCTTAGACACCTGGAAACAATTAAAAAACATTTAGTTTTCCATTCTGTAAAAATATCCTATTTCTTTAAGTAAAGAGCTTGCAACGAGTTATAGAAGAGGGAATACATTTAAAAATCTAACTTTATTAATAGAACACATCTTTCTTGTTATGTACTAAATTTGTAGGTGGGGGAAAATTCTGTATTAATAATGTGAGAAGATTGAAAGCTTTAAAAATATAAGGAACCATCAGCGCATCATTTCTGGAGGATCTCCAAGAAACTGCATTGAATTCAAACAGAGATTTTAAAAATTATGTGTATTTTTCCTGTTCGCTAGTGGCGTCACAGCTTTAATTTGTTCTTTCCTCCATTTTCTGGGTAAGGCTGGCTTATATTAGTCATATCTTACAGTTCCTGAATGGATAACACTGCTTAATACCAGAGATTTCCCAAATATGCTTTTGATACCATAGACAGAAGCCAAAACCCAATTTAATGTTTGGAAGTCTTTCTACACATTTAAAGGGATTTTAATCAGGCCCGAGAAGAATACCTTAGTAGTCTTTTTATAGGTATTTATATTTCAGTTGCTTTGAAACTGCTTTCACATAGGAGTGATTGAGAGATAACAGAATAGGGAGGTAGGAATCAGTTCATACAAGAGACAATGGGCTGTAGACATAAGACAAACACTAATCCAAAATGCAGTAACGTAGTGGAAAGTCATAATTGATTCTGAATAACTTCCTTTTCCTCCCACACATCCAGGAGCTGAGAAAATATTGAAGGAAAGATGAGAAAATTCACATCCATTTCTCCTGAATATGGAGCCAAACCTTGGGAACTGGCTTTGCCTGTCTGCCCCTTGTCTCCCTCCTCCCCGTGGAAAAAAATGCTGTGACCATCTCCTCTGGAAAAACGGTGAGCATGAATCATTGTGCTGATGAATAATTCCCTTATTAAAACATTTCTAAATTGTTGCCAGCTTTGTGATTCTTTTACCTTTATGCCTCCAGCGATTCTTGTACCTGTGAGAGAGGAGGAAACAACTGTGTTGGGTCTGTGGGTGAATTATAAAAGAATCAGTACTTCAGCTGGGGAAATAAGAAAGCCCATTCCTGAATGGCTTATGCAGTAACTTAGGACCCCAGCTGGACATCTGTACAATAAAGCTGGACATCTGTACAATCTCATCCAAGAAAAGGAGGCATATTACCCCATGTTCTGGCATAGTACTGTTTTCATAGAGGGTAAGCTCACAGACAGGTGATACTAGGAAGAATATACTCTGCCTTCCCTCTCTGCCTGTCCAATTTGTGTTTGTACTCCTAGTTGAAACATGGCACTTAACTGCAGTCAACTTTGGGTTGTGTTATAAGTCACATAAAATAAAAATGTGGTTTTCAAACACAGGATCTTGACACAAATTTTAAAAATAGAACTGGCACTTGTTAAAAGCTTTTGGCTGAGCATCTCTTTCCTAAAAGGCTTTGTAGGCAATTACACTGTGGAGCTAAGTATGGAAATACCCGCAGTAGCGGTTACAGCTGTGCAAGTCTGTCTGAATCCGGTTCACACAGAAACCTGCTGACTTTCTTGTTTATGAGCTTCATTCACACATTTCAAGGCAAAATTGAGTAAACAGTGACCTCTAGGTGAAGAGTCACTTAGTCATGAGCATTACTATGATGTCCTTTATGCATGCTCCTTGAAGAGAACAGGAGGGCTGTGGTTCCAACAAACTATGAAAGGGGAAGTCAGTGAAAACCCTAAAGGTTTTTGATCAGCCTCTATGAAAATGGTTGAGTAGCCCTTGACTGCTGGCATTTTATCTGAGATGTGGAATGATATTGCTCATTGGGACATGCTGGAATTGACAACACCTCCTAACAGAAGATGAGCTTCTAAAAGCTGGCAAAGGTCATGCAGATTTTACCAAGGAACTTCTGTTCTATCTCAGGAAAAAAAAAAATATCCTTTCAACCGTGAGAGTCCTCATTTCATTGTACCTATATCTGATTTCCTCTATTCATACAAAATCACAGAATGGGAAAAGGCTGCACCTATACTAGGAAGTTAAACCATGCCAGGACATATTCCCAGGCACTGTTTTGCCTTTGTGTGCTTAAACTACAATAGCAGACCCTCACTTTTGGCCTATGGCAGCTGTCAGTCTCCCAAAGGATTCCTGGACATTGCTCACCCAGGTCATATGAATCCACCCTGTTTTTAAGGCTCAAAGATATTACCTTTTTCTCTTTCTGAAAATAAAGAGTGGAATATATATATAAGGCTGAGGTATAAGTAGTACATAAGAATTTATTTATTCTCTTCTGTAATTACATATTTAGGTCAAATATCTACACAGCTATATTATTATCTTCATATAACAGATGGAAAATTGATAATCTAAAAGCCAGGTTGTCAAAAAGCATTTCAGCATTGCAACAGCCCTGCCAATACTGTACAAGAAGGAAACTGATGGAGAAGGTTATTGAGCACAGATCTCTTGAGCCTTTTACTGTCACTATCAACAGGCCATCCTTCCTTCCCTTTAGTGGAACAACATGCATGTTTTGTAGAAGTTAATAAAATGCATGGACTCTCAGTCACTATAAACAAATGAAATGAGAACATTCTTGTCAAAATATTGAGAAATGTGCTTTTGTAAATTACTTTTTTTTTTTTTTTTCTGTTTGAATATACTAATGTAATTCATCAGAATTGGAACTCAGGATATTTAGACCACTCTTCTTGCAGTGGCAGTAAAGATACATGTTTCAGTACGGTTAAGGCAAATAACAATAGTAATTGAAGAAATACTTTTTTAAGCTGTTCACATATAATTAATTACAATGCACAGCTCAGCAGGAGATGATGTCTGACATATAGTTCCAGCATGTAGCAGAGGTTTTACTTTCACATAATGGAAAAGAAAAATGTAATTTTAGCAAAGTATAATATCTCTCAGATTATCTCAGCTCTACAGAAGACAAAGGTTAATAACAGATGCCTACAAAAACACGCAACAGACTATTCAGCATTCCCAAACTTTCAGATAATGATGGTTTATAGTAAGTAAGAGAGAACGCATAGAACATGAGAGGATTTTCCTTAACTGAACACTGATCTACTGGCTTTGGAGATCAGGATCTCTCTCTTTCTAAGGAAATGAGTATTGACATCAGGAGAAGGAATTAATGGGGTAATATAAATTTTCTATCAACTGCATTTATATAAGGAGCTGTGCAAAAGCAATATCCTTTTGCAATACCTGCTCCTGGCAGTGGACAGCAAGCTGAACTTCACTCAGCTTTGGGATCACATAAGATAATGTATTGTGAGTTTGGTTGCTTCTTTAGTTAGCTAGAAAAGTTAGGAAAATTATCTTTTGTACAAGAATGTATACAGTCAGTACATCCCAGGATTCAGTGCTTACAGTCTCCAAACTCAGTATTTCAAGGAAAATGCCTAAGCAATTTCCAACATGTTCTATAATTTTATGTCAAGTTGATAGGAGGAGCAACAGCAGAGGAGCCATACTAGGATCTTACATAGCCATGAAGATTGCCAAATCTTAATGAAATGCTTTAATTTTATGGCCATCTATCTCTCCTGAATTTTAGTTCTCAATCATAGTCATTTCAGATTAAAATTCAGTATCTCAGCAGCGGTTATAAAAGTACACTTGCTGGCAATTTTATATAACAATGAATATTTAGTAGGCATATTGAGTTTTAATTAACTGATAGACAGATCTGACAAATTTACCAGGCATGTTGTGTTTAATTCTGAATAGCCAAAGAAAAGTTAAAGGAATTCTGAGCCTTGCCAAAACACTGAAAAATGCACATTCAAAGTGAAGGACCAATGTGGCCACCTGATACTTTGATCAGAAGGAATTGGTGCCAGACATTTCAACAGGTACAAATATGCATGCAAATCATTCCCTTTGTGACAAGACTGACATCAACCACAAGGTCATGGTATGCATAAGCTTAAAAATATAAGTCATTTGTTACCTAAAACTATGCAAAAAGAAAACTACTGCCCAAACATATAGCACAATGTATAGTTTTATGAATGAGACAAAGAGGTTTCTAAAGAGAGGTAGGCTACAGAAGGGAGGATGTTTACTATTTCATTTTCTATACTGCTCAAAATTTAGTCATATCAGTACAAGTCCGTTGCAAAACTTTTCTTCATATCATTCGAAGTTCAGTCCCCCGAACATTCCTGGTGCTCACAGTTTTCATAGTTGTTACAGCCTGCAAGTCTTCTGGTGGATTATTGATTCTTCTATTTCTGGAGATGTTTTTGTTGGGATGAAAACCTCTTCTAAATATTTTAAATAGCATTGGCTATTTTTATGATTCTTTAACCAATGTTGAATTGTTTAACTAGCAAATTTTAATATATTTTTCTTAATTGCATTCTTCATTATTCCTGTTATCTTCCTAGTATAATATTAATTCATGCTCAGCAATATATTCTTAAACTACTTTGCTGTTAGATAGCTTGTAAACATGTACAGAACCTTTGTTACCCATCTCACTTGAATTTAAAAAGTAAGGGTTTACATTAAGTGGCCACATATAATGCTAAATGAATTCAAGAACCCCTTCCAAGAACTCTATGGACAAACAGATTTGTAAGGCAAAAACTGGAAAGTACAATACACACACCTCTTACAGCCGAAAAGTATATCCCAAACCGGATGGATGCAGGAACCACATTCATAACCCAATAATTTCTTTATTGTCATAGTTAATAGTTTCTCCCCAGTTTACAGGCAAAAGCTAGTTTGCTGAGATAAAAAAATTAAAATGCTCTATTTTGTTCCCCTCTTCCCTATGTTTGATTTTAGATGGCCTTCAGGTTCCATCACTGCTATTATACCCAACTATTTGGACTCTTATTTTGGTTTCTACTGTATCTGTGACTTATTAGTCCTGGCTGCAAGCCATGAAGTGATGGAAAATGCAGAGCTGACACCTTTTGATGTTACTTGTGTTGTTGAATAGACTTCCTGTGGGCCAGACACAGTCTTGGGAGCTGATAGCAGCAATTGTTTTTTTAAGGACAATGCTGTGTTAATATTGGTGACTTAAAGATTTTCCCTACTGTCATTCATACAGAGTGTCCTTTGTATATCTAAATTTATGGATATAATACACTTGTCAGTTTGTTGCTTTCAGTGTACATTAATTCTAACAAAATACTAACTCTACTTTGTTCCATTCTCTTTCAGTCTTCCATTCAGAATCCAGGTTTTGGCTATAGATATTTGTTGTTTCATGTCTGTTGCTTTAAGGCTAAACTAATCTACCCCATGGCCACCCTCAATAGACAAATCAATATAACCGTAAAAACAAGTGACTAAATTTGAAGATTACATAGTAAATAATTTGGACATTTGAATAATGAAAGAATTTATTAATTGATACATACTGTTTTCAAATGTGCATATCACAAATCAAAACCTTGTGGTTTTACTCATAGCTTTGCATTAATATTCATAGATATTCATATTACATGTCCTTTGATGCATAGCAACTCTCATTGAAGTCTAAATGACACAGATCTTCTGAAAGATCAGGACACTCAGGAACATGCTATTAAAAATCTTGACCTAGATTTCATGTAGAAAATTCCATTAAGTTTTATGCCTATTATCTATTATCCATCTCTTTTGAATTAGTATTAGTATTAGTATTAATATTAGCCTCTTTTGAAGGGGTTTCGGTTTTGTTTTCTTCCTTTCACATACTCACAGAATGGTTGAGGTTGGAAGGCACCTCTGGATATCATCTCATGCAACCCTCTGTTCAAGAAGTCAGCCAGAACAGGTTGCTCAGGGATATGTCCAGTCAGGTTTAGAATATCCCTGTGAATGCAGAGACCCCACAATTTCTTTGGGCAACCTGCTCCAGTGTTTGTCCATGGTCACACTAAAAAGGTGGGTTTTCCATGTCCAGATGGAATTTCATGTGTTTTAATTTGTGCCTATTATCCTCTTGCCCTGTTTCTGGCACTACTGAGAAGTCTGACTTCTTCATCTTGGTTTCCTCTCATCAAGTGTTTATACTCATTAAGAAGATGTCTCTGAGCCTTCTGTGCTCCAAACTTAAACTCCCAGTTCTCACAGTTTCTCCTCTTATAAGAGATACTTCAGTCCTTTAATTACCTTTGTCACAAAGGTAACCTTTGCTGGATTCACTCCGTTAAGTCCATGTCTTTTGTGTTCTGGAGAGACCAGAGCTGAACACAGTACTCCAGATGAGTCCTACCATAGATGACATTTTACTGCAGTCTAACAAAAACTCTGCACTGGGAGCAGCATAATTCTTTCCATCATAAAAGAAATTCAGTTGACAGCAGTTCCTGATTCTGATAAGGTTATTGCTTTTCTTTGTATATTTGTGTATAATGGTCTTGACTGGAAAACTGATACTGAAAGGGAGAATTACACAAAGATTATTAATTTAGTACATATACATTCTTATTCCTTTTTTCATCAGGATCCTCAAGTTCAATTCTCAACTTGCAAGTGTAAGCAAAATATGCTTTTATCTACAGAATAATAGGGTGTAGTCTGGAGAAGCTGAATAACTGATGATCAGTCTTGGCTACAGTGATGAATATTTATCATTTTCCTGTAATAACTATGTTTAAAGAATCTTCTTCTTGCTTTTGATGATTTATATCTAAAAAGAACTCAACCGTTTTCACTTCTCTTGTTAAGGATGGACAATGATTGTTTTCAAATATTTTTCTATTGCTTTGTGGAGTTTTATTCTGTTCTGATATTATAGGTACTCTGTTCATACACCTCCAACAAAATTCCCCTTTTCTCTGCAGGAGTTTTCACATGACTAAGATAAATACTGGTGAATCAGAGTTCTTCTCATTGGTTTGTTCAGTTTATGTATCACCAGTCAATAAAGGAAGCATTTTAATTATATATATGCTGAAGTTTATACCATACTTTTCCAAAATTTATTCTTGCACTTAGGTATTTTTACTTCTCAATATATATATACATATATTAACAGTGTATTTTCTGCAGAGCAGAAAACATTCTATATTGCCATCAGGGCTAGATAATTGGAGGTTTACCGTCAAGGACCTCAACTATGAACTTTACAGAATGTTTGGGCTGTTTTTTACAATGCATGTCTCTGCTATGCCACATTAAAATCCTCACCTACATATAGTTCCCTCACAAAATCTGTATTCTAAATTCAGAACTAAACCTCCAGTTTCCTAGTTAACCTGGTATTTCAGCTTCTTTTCTCTCTAGTTAATAAATTCAGCAGAGACAACCTCATTCCAGGAGCAAAACAAGATTTCTGGCCATCAGACGTTTTCACCATTTTATCCTTTTAAACTACTGGCAAATAAAGGACATTGTGTAGAGATGTGTTTCTGTGCTTCAGTCTCTTCAAGACCTATCTTTTGAAAAGGTCCCAGAAAACCAGTTAGAACAGCACTAGCATGGAGTAAGGCATTGTATGCTACATTCATTGAAAACATGATTACACATAGTAAGGGCATACAGTTTTATTATCTTTTTTGAAATTAAACACGTAAATTTCAGAAAAGATCCTTGAACTTCTCATGGGAAATAGTTGCTCTTATGGAATCTGCATGACTAAGGAGCTCATTAACTCGTTACCACAGTTTTATTAATGGAATTTCTGCTTCATTTTTCTTTCTTTTTCTTTTTCTTTCTTTTTCTTTCTTTCTTTTTCTTTCTTTCTTTCTTTCTTTCTTTCTTTCTTTCTTTCTTTCTTTCTTTCTTTCTTTCTTTCTTTCTTTCTCTTTCTCTCTCTCTCTCTCTTTCCCTTCCTTCCTTCCTTCCTTCCTTCCTTCCTTCCTTCCTTTCTTCTGCTAAAAGATGTGCATCTCCTAATTTTAAGCACTCTGGCCCTTATTCAAAGAAGTCCTTAAAAATCTACTTTGTTTTAAGTAGGTATTTTCAGTCTTTCTCAAGGACACTTTCTTGAATGATTAAACATATGCCAAAATAAAGTCAGATATTTGTAAACTAGAATGATGTATTTGGTTTAACTTTTCAGTAGAGTGCATGGAATGAATAGAACATTTTACTTTTTTTGGCATGCAAAGACCACCTCAAGTTCCACAGCTAAGCACCTGAGGACAGAGCTTCTTTGTTTTTTCCATCAGACACTTTTCCCAAGGGATTTTTTCTGGCCATTCCTCATCTCCTACATTTCCCAGCATAGCTACAGTCAAAACTTCCTATAGAGTGATTGACTTGTTTCCCCAGATATGCATTCTCTCATGTCACTGTGAATCCAAAGCCATGTTAGGCATGGTTTATAGCTGCATATCTGAAGCTGCAAGTATGAAGGGAGGAGAGGATGATGAAAGAGCTAGATTTTGATAAAGAGGAATGATGATTGTTATTCTCAGTCTTCACTGACTAGTTTTTCCAGGTTCCACCAGGGAGCACTGAGTGCCTGCCAGGGCTGATCAGATTCTATTAGGCTGACACTGCATATCTCTACAGTTCTTTGATAGCTAGACCTCTTGATATTTAAAGCTCTTTAATGATTTCAGAATAGGAATAGAACAGTATGAGGAATTCTATCACCATATATCTTTTACCTCTTTTTTTGCAGTCATGGAAATTTTGTTTCTAGAAACTGCTATGAAGGCAATATTTCATTTGTTATCTTTCTTTAAACTGTAGATTGATTGGCTGGGTAAAATGCTTTCACATCTGGCCTATTCTTGACTTGTTGCAGCCTACATACAAAAGAAATCTACATGCATCTATGAAACTCCAGTCAGTGATTCAATCAGGTAACTGATTCAATCAGTTAAGACTAATGTCTTACTTCCATCAAAGTTAGAGAGAGAGAGAGAATACTGTTCTATTAACCTCAATGGCCATGACTAGAAAATACTTGTTTAGTTGAGTGAATGAAATAAAAATTAAAATGGTCTCCCATTGTACCTTTAAATATAAAAGTGGCTTTTACCACTTTTTTGATTAAAGGTAGCCTAGCCCAAGAACCAATACTGCTCCTCAAGTGTTCATCTACAGAAGTGGCTGTGTGCTAGATTCCAGTAATCATCTAATCAGAATGATTATAATTTTATATTTCCAAATAACAGCACATATAAATCTTCACGTGTTCCAAGTATGCAAAGATTAAGAAGTTTAATAACCTGTTAGGATTTTCCACTCCAATTTTTATCCCCTTAACTAGTTATGATGAATATCTTTTAACATCCATACACATAAATCATCTTTAGGAAAAAAAAAATGAAAACAGGATGTAAAAATAAAAGAGAAAAAAACAAAAAACCAAAAAACTTCCGATGATAATCTCTTGCAAAAGCAAAATACAGAAAAATCATACCAGTGAAATTGAGCCATAATTCCGTAACATTAATTGCATTATTTCTCTTCAGAACATCTTAATTCTGTTGTAATTCATTTATTTTGTCAAGAATTTCATTAATTTGCAAATCATTCTATTGTAGAAAGACTTAGTCCATAGTTTGCCATAACTGTCATCATTAAGAAAATGCTTAGCAAAAATTAAAATTTATTTGTGATACTGTCTTTTGGAGTATTTATCAGAGCACGATTTCAACATCTCTCTCTCTCACACACACACACACACACACATTTAAAAAAAAAATCTAAGAAGAGATTTTGCTTAAGATTTCTGTCTTCTTTCTCAGCCACCATTTACTGAGCTGTCACATTCTTGCTGTGAGTTTTATATGCATAGGCTCTTGCAAAGAACACTTATTTGACTTCACGACAGGAAAACACTATCCAAATAGCATTATTTATTGGACAGGGTCATAAAGAAAAGCGAACTGCATGAATCATTCCAAATATATATATAAATTCTCTCATAAGATCTTTTAAATTACATTTAATAAATACTACAAATTCCGTGCTGTTTCAATAAAAACCTATGGCAGTTCTACACACAAAATATCTACATGGAAAGTACATATCTTCATTTTGATTCCCACATGACTCACCTATATCTTGTTTTAGAAAAGTTTGTGAGATAATTATATATAAGAGACATACACATTTTTGTATGGATATGTACAGATGTATTGTCCTCTGAGCAGGGTAAAAAAAATTCAAATTTTGCCTAATTCTTACACTGAGAAGTCCAAGTACCCATTTCAGATATGGGAGTCCTAAAAACCAGAAAAGAAAGAAAGAAAGAGAGGAAAGAAAGAGAGAAAGAAAGAGAGAGAGAAAGAAAGAAAGAAAGAAGGAAAGAAAGAAAGAGAAAGAAAGAAAGAAAAGAAGGAAAGGAAAGAAGGAAAGAAGAAGGAAAGAAAGAAAGAAAGAAAGAAAGAAAGAAAGAAAGAAAGAAAGAAAGAAAGAAAAGAAGGAAAGGAAAGAAGGAAAGAAGAAAGAAAGAAAGAAAGAAAGAAAGAAAGAGAAAGAAAGAAAGAAAAAGAAAGAAAGAAAAAGAAAGAAAGAAGGAAGGAAAGAAGGAAGGAGGGAAGGAAGGAGGGAAGGAAGGAAGGAAGGAAGGAAGGAAGGAAGGAAGGAAGGAAGGAAGAAAAAGAAAGAAAGAAAGAAAGAAAGAAAGAAAGAAAGAAAGAAAGAAAGAGAAAGAAAGAAAGAAAGAAAGAAAGAAAGAAAGAAAGAAAGAAAGAAAGAAAGAAAGAAAGAAAGAAAGAAAGAAAGAAAGAAAAGAAAAAGAAAGGAAAAAAAGAAAGGAAAAAAAGAAAGCATCAGAGAAGGACTGATTACCATTTAAAAAAAATTGTAGGATGCTGTCTCGTCATCTCCCTGTAACAGTGTCAAAGACATGGGATTTTATCCCTTTTAGTGAAATAGATTCCAATCTCATCAATTTAAAGTGCTATATTTTTATGCAAAAATAATGTAGGAAAAATGTATGTCCCCACACATCTCATCTAATACCTTTTTTGGATAACATGAAACTTCAAAAGGTTAGCAAAAATTATTTCATATTGCATACAACTGAATTCTGCCATACCTGTGTAACCTACCAAACATTACACCAACTTTTGAGGAAACACTTTTATACACACAATTCATTTTTTTTTTAACTTTTATTTTATTTGTGTACATAGAGTTTCTTCAGGTACCAAAGAGCAATCCTAAATCTTCATTTTTTCACCAACCTTTCCTACATTTCTGCATTTTGTTAAATTGAAAACTATTAAATTCTGAATTTTCTAATGCTTTTGCATGCAGAAATGAAAGGCCTAGGGTTAAGGTTAGGGTTAGGTGGATGCCTAGATGGATGAGTTTTACTCCATTTAATAACTGTCAATTTAATGCTTTAGTGATACTATGAGATGCATCAAGAATACATCATGTTTTAATCAGAAAGAGTTAGCAAAATACATTAGAAAGTGAGAAACATCCAGTAGAAAAGTTCCTTTGAATACAGTCTTAAATAGGAAACACACTTTATTGCCATGCAGCTTAACTCTGACTTTTAAATATGGTAGGTAGCCCTTTTTCTCATAGAAACAACACCTTTGGAAAACTGCATGAACACCTACCTGCAAGACAGTTCATATTCACGCAACTTCCAAATTTACCTCTTCAGAACCACATGGCCGTTACCTCATGATGGCAGCCAGAGAGGAAGAACTGTGTGTTCAACCTTCTGGTACTCCCAAAGAAGAAGAAACAGGGCCAAATAACTAAGGTCCTCACACAATACAGAACATAAGTATTTCCCTAACAAAGACACAAAATTCATTTACTGGCTGGGAATAAGAATTCACCTGCATGCTGGAATTAGGAGATGGATTAACTGATCATGAATGGCTAGCCTCATGGTAGCAACATCATCTAGCAATCCTTCTCCATCAAGGAACACCTCAAGGTAACACAGTCTGTGCATCCATTTGACTCTCAGAAGTCAACAGCCACCAGCCCTTCTCAGTTTACCAGGGCTGTATACAGTTTTCAGCTACCTCAGACTCCTCCATCCTCCACTGGTGCCCTGTGTCTCCTGAATTGGATGGAGTTTGTTTATGGGGAGCTGTCCTTTTTTCTTCCTGCTTCTTTCTTCCCTGTTATGTCCTTGACGTTAGCTGGGTCTTCCCATGTGGGGTTCATAAACACTGTGACACTGACATTGCTATATTAGACCCTGAAGTCATGCATGCTTTTAGTAGAGTGTGGGGTGCTTTTACTTTTATATATGCTTTGTGATTGAATCTGAGCAAAGGCCCAGAAAGTCCTAACTCTTCCTATTAAACTCTGTTAACCCTGGCATATAAAAGACCACCTTTGGAGATCAGACCAGTTGAAGGTTATTAAACTGTGAATGATCCCTGTATCATGACTTCCCTGAAACGCACATATCAGAGGAATAATTGATGTTAGCTGCCTGTATAATGGCTAAAGTAACCTGTAACGGGGGAACAACAAAACAGGACAAGGGAAATAGTTGTTAGGATACCACCTCTGAAATGTCAGGATCCCAACAGGACAGAACTGGCAATCCTAATGAGCTTAGCTTGTGGCAGTATAGTGTTATGGCACTGTGTCATTCTGTTTGCTGGGGAAAGAAGACGGCATCAAGTGCCTGTGGAAAGAGTCACAATGAAGTATGGAAAGGAGTACAAAAATGCTGAAGATAACATACACAGCAAAACAGAGAAAAAATTATGCTTACAATTTAAAACACGTCTTAATTGGGTGACTAAGGGACTGTGCAAGAATTTCAGAGAAATTCTGTGTACCTTGTTGCTTGAAATTTATTCTTTGTCACTTTTTAAAGATAGTTTATGATACAGGGAACAGTTATATACTGGAAAAGAAAATGAACTGTCATTTACTACTTTTTCTAACACTCTTATGGACATCATCTTTCCCAGCTCATAACAGTTCATACAGTTGCTCACACACATTCTCTTCACATTGTTTAAACATTGGAAGCTTCTTCAGACCTCTCACAGTTTAACTAGCACACACAACTTTGCTAATACTGATACTGCACTTACAAATTATCAGCAACTTTTCTGTAGGAAATTCAGCTTGTCTAAACCTCACTCTAGAAGCTTGCAAGCAGGAACTGTATATTTTCTCTTTGTATGCTTATGATTCACCCCTTCAAGTACCTTAGGGTTTAAGCGTAGACTTCAGTAACAAGCTGCATGCCAAAGGGCCTTCTTGGTTACCACATGTCACTAGAGGACACATCTCTCTGTGACACCAGCTCTCCATATAGGTAATGTGAAACTTCCTTTTGGAGACTCTAGAGGATGTGCTGTGGAAGTTACAGCACCTCTGAAGGTACCCCAAGATCCTATAAATTCACTTAGAGATGTAGGTTAGGAATGTCTAATCACAACAAGATAACTGAAGATCCAATCACCTTGAACCACACTTAATTCAGCTCATGTCAAGATGAAATGTAAATGAAACCTTCCTACTTCGAGAATATCTGCATACATTTATAATAGCCAAGAGAAAAGAATAAGAGAAAAACAGGATTAATCAACTTACACTGCTTTATATTGCAAATGTCTCTTGTCCACCTCACTTACCATCTTGACAAAGCATATATTGCACATTCAGTTTTCATATATACCTTTCTCCTCAGATTGCACTCATAAAAAAAGAAATACTTGGATAATATTTGCATACACAAAAATAATGTTTACTGTCAGAGCACTTTTCAATACTCCATACCCACTAAAGGAAAATTCTGTCAAGCTTGCTTCTAGCCTCCATACTCACTATGCTACATGTTCAACAAACATCTTTGTGCCTCTTCCCATACTGCCTCTTTTGTAGGAGAGCATTTTCCCAAGCTCTAACATTGTCCAGCTATTCCTTGGAAGATCATGTAGAATTCATGTCTGACAAAAATTTGACCACACCCGTGGTTGTTGATGCACCAAGAGCATTGCTGAGTGTTAGCTTTCTTCTAGATTCTTGTTGTGTTACATTTGCCTATCACCATTTGTATAACTGAACTGAAAGCTTTCAGGAGACACAGTTCCTTACGCTTCCCTTCCCTTCCCTTCCCTTCCCTTCCCTTCCCTTCCCTTCCCTTCCCTTCCCTTCCCTTCCCTTCCCTTCCCTTCCCTTCCCTTCCCTTCCCTTCCCTTCCCTTCCCTTCCCTTCCCTTCCCTTCCCTTCCCTTCCCTTCCCTTCCCTTCCCTTCCCTTCCCTTCCCTTCCCTTCCCTTCCCTTTTCCTTTATTTGTACAGAACTTGCAGAAATTAATAATTAGAGATTAGGCTTTCTAGGCCATTACACAATAATAACTACTTCTGCTTTACTTTGTTTAAAATCTGATGAAAGTTTAGAAAACATCAATATTAATGTCACCAGACAGCCACTGGCAGGTCTTTTAATGTAAGTGCTTTTAATGTGCTACGTTTCAAGCAGTTACCTACAGTTGTTTGAATATCAACTGAATTTTGGGTCATGGCAAGGGTAAAGAGCTGTCAGGTGCTGTGCTCTTTGCCTTAGGGGACTTCCATGTCTGAGCAGGAATGGGCCTGACCGCTGCTTTTTGGCTGCCATGAAAAAGGAAGCAAAAGCAGGAAGCAAGACAAGCTCTGGATTGGTCTTTAGGGATCTTAGCAACTACGCAATACCAACCACATCTAGCAGGGACTGTGCTGCTCTCAATAAGCAATCTGAAGCTAGATATTGAAAACATTCAGGGAGATCTTGGAATGCTTTTCAGTATTGCCCAAAATTTACTTCAGAAATGCTAGAGAACATACCATAACTTTTTGAAGTCTACCAAACTTAAAAATATTTGATGCATTCTAAGCAAATGGATATAAGCATATTTCAAATATATATTCCTCAAAATTGTATCATATTAGTTTTCATATAGTGTTCAGGTTTGTGGACATCAAATAAACATAAATACATGTTTAGAATTATTATGACTGCAGCCATTAAATACTTTCTATCACTATGGTTATAAAAATAAATAGCAGCTACAGAAACATGGTTAATTGGAGACAAAGAAGATGGAAACAGTTATTTCCTTTATTAAACAACTTAACCTCTGATGAAAGATTGGCCAGTGAACAGATACGAAAAAGCATTGATATAAATTATTTATAGGAGCTGGAAGGAAATGTTAATTCTACTTCAGAAAGGAATTTAGTAGTCTACGCTTGGTTGCAAACTACACAAAATTTCAAAAATTGCAAAGAGAAAAGGAGTACCAGCACTGCCAATTCAAGTTTATTCCACTTTAGGGCTTTGGTAGGGGCCAAGAAGCAGAAATGTTGGTGTTTTTCTTGGACTCCTATCCCACAGGAGGCCAACAAAACCTGAGAGAAAAGGGTAGCAAGTTCTGAGGAAAGATGACCATTGATTTGACCTTCAAAACCTGGCATAGTTGCCTCTTTGTATGAAAATCCTGCTTAACCTCCCAATTTTTTCATATTCATTCAGGAAAATAACTAGCACTATTAAAGCCAGTGTTTTTAATGAATTGACAACAAAATAAACTAAATAGAAAAAAATATATAATCAAATGAAATTATTTTATATATACATATTTGTGATGAAATTTTTTTTGATTAATCCAATCTTGTTGATGATTTTTATGGAAATGCACTCCTGCTCTTTAAGAAGAGAAACATGCATGCCCCAGATCTGAACATTAAGCTCCCTTATGTGTTATGTGGGGAGAGGTTAGGGAAAAGGAATGAGGTGGAAGAAGTGGCTACTAAAAGAGATGCTCAGTCCTGCTAAAGATGTTTTTCATATTATTTACATGTGTTTGACAAGCAAGGTACAGAATGTGGGAGTACTGAGAATAGTCAATGAGTGAGATGGGTCTCCTCCCTCTGCTCTCCAATTCCTCTGCTTCCATACCACAATTTTACAAAGTAACTGGAAAAAACATGATACAATCTCTTCAGCCATCAGCTTCATGGCTATTTGGGGATCACTGAGAGATGGCTTCTGCCACAAGTCTCTGGTAGGATACCCAGCATCCAGACTCATGATACATGCCAAATTCTGTATTTGAGGATTGGATCTTATTTTTCTGAACAGTCTAAGGCTGTATTTCTGTAGAGTTTATGATTTCTGGAACAGCAGAAAGATTAGTCATGTTGCCAATAGTCACTATTGGACTGAATTAAAAGATAATTGAAAATACATTGGTGAAAGAAATCAACAACTGATTTTCTGGGAAATGGTAATGAACATGCACGTCAGAAGGAAAAAAAAAAGAACTGGGAATTCTGTCAGTCTGTTATCATGGAGAAAAGTAAAAATGTGAAAGTGGTCAAGACATCATAAAGTTAAGACTATCTGGAACCATTATAGTCTACATTGGCCTATGTTTTTTTGTCAACTGCTTTTTTCCTTCCAGAACGAATGAGGTCTCCTCCCAGTTCTTAGTCTGTGGGTTTGGACTGATCCCTTTCAAAGGAAATGCTCAGCTTGTGTTGCTGCTGTGAAATCCTAACAGAAGGAGGGGTCTGATTTCTCAGTTCTGTTTTCTTTTTTTTTTTTTTTTTTTTTTAACTGAGCCAGAAGCCACCCTGACATCAAGTGTAAATTCAAGTAGTCTCAAAATAGAGCTGATTTATACTCACACCCCATTTATCTGTCACATCCCCAGGAAGACACAAGCAGAGGGAAAACAGCCCATTAAAACTTTGTCTTGTCCCTCTCACTGGGGTATTATTCCTACCCTGTTTTTTGCTGGGAACAAAAGTGGATTAGACTGAGCTGTTCTCTTTAGTTCAGAGATGAAATTTGCAGTGTTTCTTCCAGGAATTATATCAAAATTGTACACAGTCCCTTTCTGATGGGAAATACAATAGAGAAACTATGTGTCGCAGTATTTATTAATACAAAATATGCCTTCTTACAGCTCTCAGGCATTTTCGTGGATGTTTCCTGAAATTCCAGGCTGAATGAGAGTCATGTAATTTTATTTTATTAAATTAGTAACTTTTGGTTACTGTCAGGGAAAAGTCACATACACACACAAATAAATAAATAAAAAGGAGAACAGAGACTAGTTACTGCAAATACATATTGTGAGGAAGCAAAAACAGCTTTTCAAAAAGTTAATTTCATGTAACTTAAGTCTCCAAAACAGCTTGCTTAATAATTCAAAGAGGCAAAATGTCAAAAACCTGGCTCTTTGATCATTAACACTGTTCATTATTTCATTAAAACAGATGCCATTATTTTGCAAGAAGTTACTACTATTTCTACTAAGAAGTGTACAGTAGTTTTATCCATAACATCGTGAAAAGGACTTCTAGCACATCTGGAGATTTGGAAATTTTTAAGCCAGTTACGGAAGTGGAGAAAGGTTTCCAGTAGCACTTTGGCTGCCTCTGCAGAGAGTCCCAAATGAATCATTAATGTTACCCATTTCTGAAAATATCAGTATTTATTAACTGGGAAGTGATTTTCTGAAGAATAATTGCTTATACACCATTCAAAACTCTGAGCCCAATAAATTCAATCAAAAATTCCATAGTTCTGTTTCAAATTGAAATATTTCAATTCAAACATACCACGGTTGTTCCCCACTGCTCATCCAGAGTAATGCTTTGTTGCAATTGCACTGTTGCACTACAGTGACAATTACAAACTGAAGCATTGATTTACATTGATTCTTTTAATGATATTGAAAATAATATCAAATCAATACATTCATTTTAGCAGGCTTCAGTAATTCCACTAGATGAATTTATTTAAATAGTGTCTCACATCACCATATGTGATAGTTCATTTGCTCTTAATTCCATGCATTCTCTTATGAAGAAACACTGAGAGAGCTGTGCATGTTCAGCCTGGAGAAGAGAAGGCTCCAGGGAGACTTCTTTGTGGTCTTTTAATACTTAAAGGCTTAAAGGGATCTTATAAAAAGGATGGAGAAGGACTCTTTACTCTGGTAGATAATGATAGGACAAGAGGGAATGGTCTTAAACTAAAAGAGAATAAATTTAGATTAGACATTAGGAGGAAATTCTTCACTGTAAGTGTAGTGAGTCACTGGCACAGGTTGCCCAGAGAATTTGTGGGTGCCCCATCCCTGGAGGTGTTCAGGGACAGGCTGGATGGGGCTTTATGATATAATTGCCTAAAGTGACTTGAAAATTAAACTGATATTCATATTTTAAAGAAAGGGTATAGCATTGAAGAAGCTTCCAGGGTGGAGTGTAGTTGCACTACCTAAGTATTCCGTAGGCCTCCAATCTTATTTGTTAGCACACTGGGGGAACCTGGTGTGCTGACTCTAAGGAACAGTACGGAGTGTAGAGCAGAGTGCAGACACCATGGCTAGGCTCTGTGACATGATTGTTCTTGTGCACACCAAGACTGATAAGCTGCACATTTTCTACCTTGAGCCAATGACCTGTCATGTTTTTGACAAAATGCTGTACTCTAGTGCACTTTGCTCATTTATAATATCATTATAATATCAAAACACACCTCCATACCAAAAGCTACCTGCCTCCGAGGTGCAACCACCCCTTACTGAGCATGAGCTCTAAATTGCTCAGAGCCTATACCTTTAAATGAAAGTGAGAAAACTTTGCACCAGTCGTAACCAAGATATGCATGACTAGAGTCATTCAAACTCCACCTAAAAGATAGAAAATAATATAAATTGGCTTAAGAGAGAGGGGATGTGAGGGAAGGTACCATTGTGACTTCTGGGATCAGTTAGTTGATGGGCTCAGCCTCTCTTCCCCCCCCGCCCCCAATTGGGATGCCCTTGGGTAGGATTTGAACACTTGGTTATACCGGGTGTCTCCATGGAAACTTAGAAATCTCTGTAGAGTCTTTGTGCCTTTTAACGCATCAATAGCTGGCCTGTGTTACTCACACTGTTGGCATTTGAGTGTGCTTTGCAGACAGTGAATTTATCACCGGCAATCCAAAGAACCTGTATACTTGTTGCTTCAATAAATTGCACTAGATTTCATTGAACCCAGACTTGATAGTTCTCATTGAAAGTGACCAAACTCTTTAAGTGTGGTCGTGGCAGTTCATGGAACATGAAGGTGTACTACGTTACTTGTGAATCCATAATCGTGATAGTTCAGTACCCTGAATGCAACTGGACTTATAACAGCTAATGGGCTACACCCCTTAACGCAAAAGGCCACAGGCCTTGGCCAACCTGATCTAGTGGGTGACATCCCTGCCTGTGGCAGGGGGGTTGGAGTTAGGTGTCTTTGGTGGAGTTAGGTGTTTTGGTCCCTTCCAACCCAAGCCATTCTGTGATTCTATGATTATGTTAGTTACTTTCTGTTAGGCAACTATGACTTTTCTCCTGTATAAAAAAGTCTTCCTCTGATAGTTCTCTTCAGCCTGGATAAATTGCTAACCTCCCAGTGAGTTATGTGTGCACTAGGACTTGTCCTTACCATTTAGTAGCATTAATAAGATTATTATTGTTCTCTATTACCTTTTTTAGACATCAAAAATAAACATTTTTAGCCTACATTTTCTTAATCCCTATTTTCCATTCTTTGTTGTCCTTTGGAAGTTATACGCTTAACTTCACAACGCAAGCAACTGAAATTAATGAGCACTCTTTTTCTGCTCACTTTCCAAACTGAGAACAATTTTTTTATGATTCTCTTTCCAGTCTCTCAAGCAAGAATGGTCTCTGGAGGAGGGCCAAGGTTTCTACAAGGACAGAAGCCAGAAGAAGACACAGCCATAGCCTTTATAAGATAACTAAAACCCACATTTAACATTCCGAAGTGTTCTGATTGTTGTATTGCTACCTGCACGTAACAAAAGTGTATCCCCAAATGGATAATGAAGAAAATGATATTTGAAGCCAGGGAGCACAATATTTCATTTCATTTCTCAGCAGGAGGGGAGTTTGGAACTGGCATATGGTTTAAGAATGAGCAAAGCACAAAACAAACTTTTTTTTTTTAAAATGAAAACTGACAAGGAAAGCCAAAAAGTAACAGAGGAATAATAATGTTTTCATTGATGCCAATAGAATCAGAATGACATTACGCACTGCAAGTTGCATTGCAGTCAAGGATACATTTTAGAGACACCCTTTGTAAATTAAAAATAAATAAATAAATAAATAAATTTTCCACTTCCAGAATTTTATTTACTTTATTTCTTTGCCTAAAAAAAAATAATAAAAAATCAATCAAACAAAAACACCTACAGCAGATTGAGCATTTTTTCTATCAGGAAGATTCTTTTAAAAGCCCAAACATTAGATGTTAGTTGGTACTCATGAGTACTGCACATGAGCTAATGCACTTGAGGATATGTTGTTGAGTACTGCCATATATATTTGATTTTGGAGAAAGAGAGATTCCTGCATTGCACCCCAAAGCAAGACAACAGCTTGCCTGGACACAGAGAGAAGATAAGGAATGATGCATATGAAGGTATAATATAAGCTAATGTCAGAGGTAGTATTTCCACCCAAGAGGACTTGAAATGCAAGTAATAATGTAAAAGTTCACCAGATGATAGTTATGTTTTGTTTTACCAACAGGCAACAGGTAATGTTCCTAAAGATATTTTTTTTCCTTTTTTTCCTTTCATTTTCATACTCATAGATTAGCCATTGCATTCACATTAAAAAAAAATACTAATTTTTAAAATAAATGATGTGCTCAGTGTAATTAACTTATATGTCTGTGGTGTGCTATACACAATAGCAAAAAATGTGTCCTTGGTTCTAGTTACAGACACAGGATATAGTCTGTCTAGACTATCAAGTAACTTACCTCTAAAGTGAGAGTTTTACACGTGAGATTACAACTCTGAAATGGAAACTGCTTCAAGAATATTGGCCAGAGAAAGAAAAAAACTAGATTCCTTTTACACTGTCCTATTTATTTTACCCACTCACTCTTCTAACGAGTCCAGAGGAAACCTTGTACCTAGGATGTCTGCAGTCTGGTGGGTATGCCAGTGTTTCCTGTAAGACATTTAATGAATAGATACCACCTTCTTTCCTCTAATACCTTGGAAAATTGTGTATTTTTCATTAGAATATTATAATTTATGTTCATAACAAAATTTAATGAGATCAGTACAGACGACAGAACCAAAAAGTAATTATACAATTCAAAGCTTTACATTCAGTCCCATGAGTTATTAATTTATAGATCTGAGTTTGTATGAAATTTCAAATGACAATTTTTCTAATCATTCTTTTATCTCTACATAATTTTGGTAATCAAGAATACACTCAGATATGATGGATCTTAGGCTGGGAGATGTCAGAAATTGTACAAAAATTTTAAGTTCAAGGGCTCATTTTTGTATTCTCCATTTTTACCACCTTCTCACCTGATCTTTTTAAAAGTCTGCCCACTATCTTATTGGATGCAACTTCTACTTGCAGCTAGCATCTCCCTCTTTTGTAGGCTCATACTTCATTTTGTAGAGAAACCAGAAGGCCGTCTATAAATACAGACAGATTTTTTTTTAATGACACAGCTAGCAAGGCAGTTCCCAATAGGTGTATCATCTACAAAACTTTCAATTTCTTTTAGCTAACTAGCAGCTCACCCAAATCCTTCTCAGGCTCACAGATTGGTTGTCTCTGACCTTATCCCCAACCCAAATTTTCTCTGAGTGCAGCCTCTCTAATTCTGCCAGCCCACACAGATGCCATGATGCCAGTGGGGCTGCTGACTTACGTCGACACACAGACACCTCACAGACAGTGGAGGTGATGCCTAAATGAAGCAAAATGCACCAAAAGAATAAGATAGAAAATAAAGAGACAGAAATCCTCTTAAAATCTTAATTTCCTTGAACATCCTGGTCTTTAATCTTCTATTTGAATCTTCATTTAATCTTCTATAATGAATCATAGAATCATTAAGGTTGAAAAAGACCTCCAACATCATCTGGTCCAACCATCCCCCTACCACCAATATCACCCACTCAACCATTTCCCTAAGCACCACATCCAACCTTTCCTTAAACACCTCCAGGGACGGTAACGCCACCACCTCCCTATGCAACCTGTTCCAATACCCAATCACTCTTTCTGGAAAGAAATGTCTCCTGATTACCAACCTAAACCTCCTCTGGTACAACTTGAGGCCATTACCTCTAGTCCTGTCACTAGTTATCTGCGAGAAGAGGCTGACCCCCAGCTCCCCACCACTTCCTTTCAGGTGGCTGTAGAGAGCAATAAGGTCTCCCCTGAGCCTCCTCTTCTCCAGACTAAACAACTCCAGTTCTGTCAGCCACTCTTCACAGGACTTGTTTTCCAGACACTTCACCAGCTTTGTAGTCCTTCTCTGGACACACTCCAGGGCCTCAATGTCTTTCTTTTAGTGAGGGGCCCAAAAGTACTCTAGGTGTGGCCTCACCAGAGCTGAGTGCAGGGGATGATCACTCCCTGGTCTTGCTGGCTACACTATTGCTGATACAAGCCAGGATGCCATTGGCCTTCTTGGCCACCTGGGCACACTGTTGGCTCATGTTCAGGCAAGAGTCGACCAACACCCCCAGATCCTTTTCCTCTGCACAACTTTCCAATCACTCTGCCCCAAGCCTGTAAAGTTGCATGGGGTTGTTGTGGCCAAAGCGCAGGACCCGGCACTTAGCCTTGTTGAACCTCATCCCATTGGCCTCTGCAGATTGATCCAGTCTGTCCAGGTCCCTCTGCAGAGCCTTCCTACCCTCCAGCAGATTGACACTTCCCCCCAATTTATTGTCAACTGAAAATTTACTGAGGGTGCACTCAATTCCATCATGCCAATCATCAATAAAGATATTAAAGAAGATGGGCCCCAACATCGATCCCTGGGGAAAACCACTGGTGACTGGTCACCAGCTGGATTTAACTCCATTCACCACCACTGTCTGGACCTGGCTATCCAGCCAGTTTTTAACCCAGCAAAGAGTGTACCTGTACAAATCATGGGTCTCCAGCTTCTCCAGGAGCGTACTGTGGGATAATATGAGGGAAAGAATAGCAGAGGGCTCTCAGGACATGCACAGGCTGGGCAAAGTGTATATGCAAAGAGTGAGAAAAAATTGGGCTTTCATTGAACCTCTAGACTAACAATCAACCTCTTTGGAGTGGTCTGTATTGACTACAGGAATTTTTAGCAAGTTTCTATCTATAGAGCTAATTTATATTGGTCTAATAATAAACATACCCTAAATGAAAATATTAGCTAGGTTCAGGCCTTTCAGAGGTACAAAAAAAAAAAAAAAAAAAAAAAAACCTGAAAAATCTGTCATGGGATGTGTATTTCAAATACCTCTAGATGTAAGGACACTCAGCTCAGCCAAGCAGGGATATAAGGAAGGGGATCTGCAGCTGCCTACATCTCTCAGCTGCAGCCTTTTAGGTGCCAAAACAGCAAGAGTGCCTTTATTTGCAGAAGACAGGTGGGGCACCTGTCTGTCAACCATATGTTTTGCTGGCAGAGACAGGGGGAAAAAAAAAGAGTAAGTTTAAGGTAGGAATGCATAAAATGGGTTGTTTGGGAGAAAAGGAAACACAGCGTTAAGGGCTAGCGAGCAGCAGGCTGGCAGAGAACGTGTGAGTGCCTGTGTGTGTCCTGGCAGCAGAGAGAGGAACAACAAGGCACTTCACAGAGAAAGCCAAGTCCAGGGTCTGCCAAAGATACTGGGAGACTTGTCCAGACAGCAGAGCTGTCAGTCTAAGTGTTCATTTAATGTGACAAAGCAAAAAATTGGAACGAGTCAGTTTCAGACTGAAAGGCTTTGAATTTTTTATATTTTAAGTAATTGCTGAACTTCAATATTTTCTGAAGGGACTAGTGAGATCTGAGGTCCTGCCTTTTGGATATCCACATGGAGCCAAAAAGATTTTTCAGTAAACTCTGTACCTCTAAATATCAAAGTGCTATATGTTTAATACAACGTACATCCAGGGAAGATAGTACTTTCACTTGGTACGAGATTTCCAAGTCCAGATTTGGGGGGAAAAAAGGGAGGACACAAAGACATTTCCCGCTGCTAAAAATAAAATCTTTAGTAGATGTAGACCAATTAAGAAATAGTTTTGACACAGCTGTCTATCTTCGGGCTTATAGTTCTTTAAATATTAATAATTTCAAAATTGTCATTTTGCTTTTCATTCATTTCACCAGATTGTTTTTCCACTTCTGACAATTCAGTTGCTTACGAAGTATGCTTTGATAAATTTTGTAATAAATCAAAAAAAGCATAAGAATTTGAAATAAAGGGAAAATTATTAAAGAAATACTAACATTTTCATAATGGGGAAAGAGAAAAATTTCCTTTATCTTCGGCTGATTTACAGAGATACTTTGGCACAATACCTTCTTTGGATATCATCATTGGCAAGAGACTGGATGTCTACTTTAGGTCCCAATTATGTCTATTTTAGAGCCCAATTAACTTCCAGTTGATGACTTGGATCAAACACAACTAAAACACCTACAGCAAAAATCCTTATTTTCTGGTTTTGATGGGTGGAAAAATTAAAGCCTCATATGTTATTTGAGTCATACAGTCACCAGTCCGTGTTCTTTAAAATTGTACTGTCTTGCTGGGAGCACATGCTTATTCCACTACTTGGTCCCAACCGTAATTGCACCCTTGGATCAATGACCAAATCTTCAATCCTACTTAAGAATCAAAATGTTTATTTTTCACTATAGTTTTATAAATAGTTACTCTGTAGACTTGATGGATTAGGCCTTTGCCAGGTAATTGATAAAACACTGCTGAAAAAAGCAGTTTACACTTTGGAGAGGAATGTGATATTTTAAACATTTCCCAAACAATTTTTAAGAGGCCCATTAACAAAATTAGATTTTCAGTTAGACCTGAGAGTGTAACTGGAAATAATTGCTGCTCTGATTTTATGTTTATCTGCGGGTATGGGGGCTGCATATGTATATGTGCATTTTTGCAGAACAGAAACCTCTTGAGGCACAGCAGGTCAGCACTGGGGTTCCTCTTGTTATTTTACCATATAAGCTTCAACTGGTGTTCTGGCCCTGCTTTCTGGGGTTCTACGCAGTCTTGATCACACAGTCATCCACATCACAGAGATGTTGCTAGTGTCTTCCTTTCACCTCCTACCCTCTTTAAGCCTGTGATTATGATTTAAAGAAAATGTTGAAAAACTCAACAGGAGAGTTCTCATAAAACTAAACTGAGCACAAATCAGATAGATAAGGCTGTGTATGGTACCAATCACTATAGTTCAACAGAAAGCACAGCTACCCGATTTTTGCTAGTCAGGATCTAGCATAACAGAAAAAGAAGTGGACTAAACAAATGCTTCCTCTCCATGTTGTGCCAGTGTATGTGAATCAAAAAGTAAAATTTGAAACAAAGTACAAGCAGAGTGCAATGACACATTTACAAGTACTAAAGACTTTGACCACCTGTGTAAATGGCTGGAACCACCTCATTCTCCATTATATTTGCTTTCTCTTCCCACACCATCTGCATCGACATCAAGTGACTAATGGTGACAGTCATTAAAAGGTTTCTCTGTGCACATAAACTTGCCTTTGTATTTTAATTGTCCTATTTCCAAGTAAAGGAGAGCGTAGGATATTTGGTGGTATTAAGTTACTCATTCTGGAAACAGTCTTTAAAGCAAGTTCTGTGCCTTTTAATATGTATTGTTGATCTAGAAATTCAAAACTCCTAGATTTGTGGATAGGCAGCAAGTGTTTTTTTTTTTTTACTGTTGTTGTTGTTTGTTTGTTTGTTTTGTGTTGTTTTGTGTTTGTTTGTTTGGTTGGTTTTGGTTTTGTTTTGATCTTAGTACAGGGAAAACAATTCACATGTTCCCAGCTGTGGACTGTGAGATAAGACACATTTTCAAATTTCATTCAGAGAAGCCATTATTCAACAAGAAGCCACAGAAAACTTCAGGGGCACAGTTAAGATTCCTAACTTCAGTTCCACTCTCCTTCAAAAAAAGAAGTGTGTAGGAACTGCTTTTCGTATTCCTGCTGTGCCTTTCCCTGGAGCTCACTCTGTGAAACAAGGAATATACAATACCTCTCCATCTAACAGAAAGACCAGCTTCTGGACTCTATTATACTTTTACCTTCACATTGCACAGAAACATAAAAAGAATAAATGTTGATCTACAGATAAATAGAGGTTTCTGTCTGGGAAAAATTGTTCACACACAGATAGTGACATTTTGTTAGCTAACAATGTCTGCTGGCCACAGAGCACAGGGAGTAAAAGAAGGTAAACTCAGGAAATAAAACACAGGAAAGGCTTTCAGCAGTAAATTGAACTGTGTCTTGTGTGTGCTAGGTGGATATGATTTAGAAAGACCAAAAAAAAAAATCTTTTTAGCTAACCTGATTTCTGACAAGAGCAAAAAGAATCCCTGTTCATTTTACACTGATGGCTGCACAGGACGCAACAGAGCCAACATGACCCTCCTCAGGCCCCACACTTGCAATCTGACACATCAGAAACAATATTTGTGTTTCAACCAAGCAAAGTTATTTCTTGAAAAGTTCTATTACCCAGAACTTCAAAGAATTAAAGTCTTCTGCTACCAATTTTCAGTCATCCAAGTAGGGAAGGACTGCAAATTTTTAAAAATTTATGACTAAACCTTGTGAAAAGAAGTGTCCATCTAAACACAGATCTTCTATCCCTTACTTCTATTTCTGTTATCCTTTAGGACTATCCTTTAGATTCTTTAAGACTGCATTTGCTACAAACAAGAGGCAGACTTCAATTATATCAGTAAGGCAAAAATAAAATCATATTCTGAATTTTGTGTCTGAAAGATAAACACTTTAGAATGTAGCAAAAATGGGAAAATCTGTCACCCCCAAGCAACCTGTGAAGTGCAAAATAACTATTTGAAGGTTGTAGGAAGAAGAAAGGCCAAAGAGATTGTAAACTTCAATCAATCCAATAAGACGTACTCAAAAACAGATGGTCCTGACTCATGGAGTCATGTTGTGTCCCCATTTCCTCTCTCCACATAAACAGGACAAGACTAAGTACACGAAAATAATTTATATAACCCTCTGAATATAGTAGAACATCAATTTTCTTTCATTTTCTTTAAAAAATACCACTTAAGATGTGGAAACAAAACAGTTGATCTACAATGGGTAGCAGTTCTATTTCCTGAAACTTTTCTTGTACCAACTAGAGGAGCCTACCAGTACATAATTAAACACATGGGTCCAAAGCATGACAGAAGTGGTAGTAAATATGGATGTTTCTACAGATACTATCTTTCTACTTAGATATTATGACTTGTGATAAAACTGAAATAGAACATACATCTGCAAGCAAAGTTTTCTGATGCATTTAGGATTCCATGAAATTTTGTTTAGTGCTTTCTGACATAGATTTTATTACATTTAGGATCATATTCTGAAATTATTATTATAAAGCCACCAGAAACTATGGGATTTTGATGGCTATTTATTAATACGCCTATTAGTTACAAAGTACTAAGACACTATATTTCTTTTCTTAGGTCTTCCTTATGTTAAATTTATACTTAAATATATATATGTATGCATGTATATATATGTATGTGTGTAAATGTATGTGTGTGTGCATGTTTGTGTGTGTATAAAAGTCCATTTTCTTTAAGAAGCTTTGCTTCAAGTTTAACAATGTCAGTTGCATAGCTTTCAATATCATGTCATCTGTGTGGTTCATAAACCTTCAAAATATTTGTTCTTATGTAACCATTCAAAGTTGTCCTGTCAACATCTAGAAACTGACTGAGAAGATTTTTCAGAACACCATTACAAAGCTGTTACTAGACTTCTCCCTGTCTCCTGACTGAGAAGAAATGGAAGTCAGGCAACCCAGTGAGCCTAGGAAGCCTGTGTCAGAGATTATTTATGTGCTGGGATGTACTATCAACTACTCCAGCATTTTGATCCCCAAGTCATGCAAATGCTGACTAAAAGCATCCACACACTCCAACAACAGAGCAATGGGAGAGGTAGATGCACAGGCAAATGCAGAGCACAAGACTAAGAGTGGAGTGAACACCAAAGCTTTTACCAGAATATTCCTGAATTAATATAGTTGTCCTCACTTTCCTAAATCTAGATGCTATCAATATCTGTATCTAATGTTGCTCACACTGTTCCTTTCTAGGAACATAACTGTATAAGCAGCCCCATCAATTTGCACCATGCCCATCTTTCAATCAATGATTGCTCAAGTGGAATTATGGCAGGAGAGAGCAGTTCCACATATCACCATGCCCCAGCAGATTACCCAATAAGACCATGGACAACTTGACTCACACTAAAACAAACCATAACCACAAGCAAACACACTTAATGTTCAATGTGCTGCTTAAATACTGCTTCATTTGCTACTGCATATTCTAGCATGATTTAACCTCATTCAGATGACAGACTTCTCTGCTAACATGTGCATTTGGGAGCAAGCCAAATTCAACATGATTCATGCCATGAAGAATCTCACTGACTTCACCTCACTTTTGTGTTTCTCTGTGTTCTTTCAACTGTGGGTGTTATGAGACAAAGGATCTATTTATATTGTTTATAACTAGGAGACTTAACAAGAAAAGGAGGGAGTCAGTGAGTTGCTAAGGCAGACATCAGAAATTTCCCCACCCAGTAATCCTGAAGACCATTTTCAGTTTCTTTTTACGAAAAAAATTGTCATGTCAGCTGCCAAGAATGCTGGAAAAAGATGGGTGACTTTTCCTTAACTGGAAAAAAAGGAGTTCTTAGAAATATATACGATATACCTTTCTACATCTCAGCAGGGCATGGTGCTATGAGCAGATGAGCAGAACTAAAAGGCCAGTCACTGTGATCTGCTAGGGACTTGCCTCTGTAAAACAGACATCAGCATTTAACAGAAGCTGTCTGAGATGATTGTTTTCAGAACACTGTGACAAAGCTAGCAACTAGGCTTTTCCCTGCCTCCCAACTGAGAATAAATCCATTCCTCTCATGTAGAATAAAGCTTCACATAATGCGGGTAACATTATATTAACAATGACTTAAAAAACATGCTCCCATTATTGTACAGTTCTCCCACAGGGCTGGACTAAACATAGCAGTTGTCAATTATTCAGGTTCAATTTTGATCTCTGCTCCTGCATTCATTCCGCTTTGGACAAATTTCTAAGCCCACCCTAAAAGAATCTTTGGAAAATTGACTTGCAGCTTCCACTGTTTCGCCTATGTGTAGGGACCTCCAGTATTCTTGACTCTTCTTAAGCTGCTCCTCTACCGTTATTTTTCAGCTCCTTGCAGTGCTTTCTTTCCCTGGTCTCATTTTCACTGGCAAATTTTAGCCTAGCATGGACAGACAGATGAAGATCTGTTGGACTTCCTGTGGCCATTTCCCAGCTAAAGGTTGTTTCTCCCTTGAATATAGGCGAAAATCTATCTTTGTACTAAAGCAAGCCTTTCTGGGAAGATGTTAGGCCCAGAAGTTGGGTGCTTTCCGCTTTCCCCAAGAAGCCTACTGCTTGCATAACTTATTAACAAGAAACCTGGAAATCTAGGCCTTCACAGGACACAGAGCAGAAGGGTTTGGGACAAGCTGTCACAGACTTCTGGGATGGCTCTAAATAACCTTGCAAGCAAGAGCATAATTCTGTGTATTTGAAATGTCTCTTTACTGAAGAATGGGCAAATAGGGGAAAATGCCAAAGCCAAACTCCTCCTTCTACACCTTCATTTCTTCACTTTCAGCTGAAAACAGCAGCTGTGCTCAAGAATGTACAGTAGTGTGGGATACAGGTTAGAGAACAACTGTGGTTAGCCAAAGAAGCTGGATTCCCAGTTTGTGGGAAAATGAGAGTCCTTGAAATTGGTTTCAGCCCAAATAGGACAAAAATCCAAAGGAAAAAAAGAAATAAATACAACAAACTCAGAAATCCCCAGGAGTTGGAAGCTCTCTGGATCTTTTAGCAACTCAGTAAAACTGACAACAAATATAAGGTTCATATAATAGCTGCAAGGGTCACACGAGGTTGCAGGTCCCAGGGCAGACTTGTTAACAGCCCACCCATGGCAAGGGTCACAGATCTCCCCATCCCCTCAGCTGCAGGGAGGACCTGCCAAACCCCACCATGAGGTAACATCTCCTTGCTTCCTCAGTACATTTCCAACCAGCAAAAACAACAGTATTTGCAACAGCATGGCTCAGTCTTGGAGAGCAGACATACTCAATCTTGAGAGGAATAATCAGTGCTTACCATTGCCACAAACACTAGTCCAGACTAACTGTAGCAGTGACTTTGTGCTGCATTAACACTTAATTAAGTTGTGAAACATTGCATAATTAATATTGCTCTATACTCAGGCTTAATATCAGTCTTTTTTGTATCATTTTGAAGCTTTTAGAATGTGCTTTATCTAAGTAGTTAACAAATGAGATTTTTAATGTTAATCTTGGTGATTCAGACAAAATCCGGTTATTTCACGCAATAAGATCCCATCGAATCTCCATTATGAAGGCTAATGGAAAACCTCATTGGATTACAGTTTGACGTCAAATCTGGCACAGCACAACCTGCAGACATCTGACTCACAGTGCCAGCAAAGACTTGGAAACTTCCAAGGAATCTTTCCTGTATTTAAACCAATATAATTTCCTGGGAAAGAGCACATCCGAAAACAAACTTGTCTTAAGAACTTTTACTGCGATCCCATTTGAAAAGTGATTGGCCTTCTCTTAAGGAACAAGCGGGGAATTCCCTCTGACTTCTCATGTAGAATGTAAATGAACATTGCGTTTTTTTTCAGTAGCTCTAGTATGTAGTTTCCTATAAATGGGAATGAATAATTTGTATTTGAGGACTGTGGTGTTTAACGGTCTGGTAGTGGTGGTGGCTGGTTTGTTGGTTGGTTGAACAGAAAAAGGGAAAACCTTCCAGAGTCCATTAATTTCCTGATACTTTGCCATGGCATAAGTTAGTGGATCTAACTTGTAGGTGTATGTGTGTGTGTGTGTGTGTGTGCATGCGTGTGTGTATACATACAATTTGTATCTAGGTTTATCTGCAGATTTTTCAATATGAAAAAGCATTTTGGCCTTAAACACAACATACTTCCTTTCACAAGTTTTCAGATCTCAGTCCATGCCTGTTACATTGTAAGAAAGTTCCTGCATCTCAAGAGGAAGATATGCTCTTCTGCTGTTAAATTTATGCAGCTAGGAAAAACAAACAAACAAAACAAAAGAAAAACAAAAACAGCAACAACAAATAATAGCTGTAAGACAGATCAAAACATGTTTTCTTTAGTTTGCAAGTATTCATTGTAGCAAAGACAGTCCTTTATCAGAGCTTTTTTGGTGTGGTCTTGCATAGCAATACATTAAAAAAAAAAAGTTTGCTCTTAACTTCACTCAGATTCAAGAGACATCAATGTCTGTGTGAGCTTTCAGAAAGTTTGGGCTACTGGGAATGCTCTAAAAGTTGTCTGATTATCCTATGCCAGAAAAGTTATATCCAGTTTAATAAGAGAATTTACAACTGAGATAGATACAAAATCACTTTTTTTCAGTGATTTCACCTCCATCAAGAACCTGAACAGTAAAGTCCTGCTGTCAAAATTACATAACGATACATCAAACTGACTGGAACTTTTTGGCTAAATCTATTCCAGACATTAATAAATAGATAACATGAAATTGAACCAAGATTTTAACTGACTTTATTTATTTTTTTTACCACCTTGCATCCATCAAATCTTCAAGTTAAAATTATTTGATATTATTTAAATGAGTTATTAATTTTAAAATATCCATATATCTTAGTTTTAAATACAATGTCTTTGAAAATGTTAGTATGTCATTTTGGGTTGGGTAAAATACCTGATTTTTTTAAATTTTCAAGAAAACTTCAAAAGAGGTAAAGATTTTTTTCTTTTCCACATTGCTGCCAGTAGCCTGTGTGATGTTTGTACAAATTTGGAGCTGCTAAAAACAGAGTTGCCATAAGAGACATAACACTATGACAGCAACAATTTTTACCCACAGTACAGCATGCACTATCTGGCCATATGCATGTCAGTCCTAGTTGTTGATCTGGCTCTATGAAATGCCTCTCTAAACCTGAAAACAACTCAACTTAAATCACCAGGAGCTAGAAAAAAGCTGAAAGAATTGACAATGCAAGTTAGGTCTGCCTTCTTCTGCCAATAATTGCAGCCTCTGTGATATGTTGCTCAAACATATGTTGAAAAACCTGGGAATGAAGACAAAGACTTTGCAGTGTGGTAATGATGATGCTGGGTCTCTCAAAACCAAATGTTTTAGGTTCTATGTAAGCATTTTATCCACTTCTTTAGCATGCATCCCTGGTAAGGGCTGAGGGCTATTTCAGAAAACAGGTTGATTTATTTTTAATTCCTATTTTTATTATACTTCCAGTTACACATATCTGTACTTCTTTTGCTCCACCAAAACTGCAATTTTTACTGACTTCATGAATCAACTCTTTAAACTTAAAAAAGATAAAAATAATAATAATCTCACAATTAGATTTTCTCAGTCTGAGAAGGACTGAGAAATTTTCTTGCATGATGTCAAATAGCAAATGAATGTCTGTGATCACTGCCAAGTTATAAAACTTGTAATTAATTTACCCCGTAAAAGCTTGGCTGCCCTTTTTTTTTCTTTTTTTTTTTTTTTTTTAATATATGTAGCAGTATACTATTTCACCTGAAGGAGAAAAAAAAATGAAGGACTAAATAGTTAGTTTTTTTAATATATATATATATGTTTTTCAAAAGTATTCCTGATTGATCAGTTGTATTCTGCTGAAAACTCTTTCTTCCAAACAAACTAGGCAGAATGAATTCTAAGTAGATAGTAAAGTTTGCTGAGAATACTCTAAAAAGGGTGTGAACCTTTGAGCAAAGCCATTACATCTTTATTATGCATCCATATTAACTTAACACTTTCCAAATTCAGTCTCCTGAAACCTTTATAATGGTCTTTAAGCTTTGGTACAGGTACAGTGTTTTCAAAAAGGTGAGTCCTCTAATGACTCATGAAAAAAATATATACACCCTACTGTGGAAAAAAATTGTTTTGTGCTAATTAAAGGTGGAAGTCAGAACTGAATAAACCTTACATAGATTTTGTCTGGTATATAAGCTTTTTTTCTTATGTCAGGTAAGACACACACACTGTTGTTCATACTTCATTCAGTTAAGGCATGATTAACTAACCGGAATTTGCCTAAATAAGGCTCAGTGCATATATCCAAGAATTTTTAGTAAGCCCTTTTCTGATTCTCCTTATTGGTATCCTGGAAACTTTTGTTTATTTCCACAAACAATAGGTTTATTTGTCATTTCTATAGAAGAAAAGCTTCTAGAGCTAATTTACAGGCAAACTATGTTCCCTCCCATTTTAATTTATCGCTTGCAGAAAAACTTAAACTACTTAGTTTCCCTGAAGTCCCTTGAAAATTAAAGGTTCTTATGGTAAATCCTTATTTTTTAAATTACTCACCTCCATAGATTTAAGGAAAAAGAAAGCAAACTTCTTTCCCTGCCACTCCAAAAATGTGCAAAGGGATGTTTTAATTCTTGGACCTTTTACATCTTGTCAGCCATATAGTCTCCCCTTCTTTTATAAGCTTATTTAAATTAAAATTAATTACTTGGCATTTTTATTCAATCTTCTATCCCTTATGCTACCATCGACAATTACCTTAAAGCAATGTTTGCAAAGTATAGACTTCCCAAGCTTAAATGAACTTTAAATCTGTCCACATTCAATGATTCCACTACGATTTTGACTTAACACTTGAAGCTGAATAACATAGTTATGGACGACAAAAATAAGGCAATCTTATACACAAATATCAACTTCAGTGAGTACATTCATTACTCCACTAATACACATCTTCTGAACTTGAAGATGGCACCAGGAATTTAGTTCCATCACTCTGATCATCTTCATGGCCCTCCTCTGGACCCGTTCTAACAGGTCCACATCCTTCTTGTGCTGGAGGACCCAGACCTGGATGCAGGACTCCAACTGAGTGAGGCCTCACAAGGCGGGGTTGGGGGGGAGGGGGGAGTAGAGGGGGACAATCACCTCCTTTGACCTGCTGGCCACTCCTCTCTTGATACAGCCCAGGATGCAGCTTTCTGGGCTGCAAGTGCATATTGCTTGCTCATGTCAAGTTTTTAAACCACTAGAACTCCCAAGTCCTTCTCTGCAGGGCTGCGCTCAATGAGTTCTTCACCCAGTCTGTACTCATGTCTAGGATTGCCCCAACCTAGGTGCAGCGCCTTGCACTTGAACTTGTTGAACCTCATTAGGGTCACATGGGCCCACTTCTCAAGCTTGTCCATGTTTTGTATGGTATCTCTTCCTTCTGTTGTGTCGACTGCACCACTCATTTTGGTGTCATTTGCAAACTTGTTGAGGGTGCACTCAATCCGATTGTCTCTATCATTGATAAAGATACTAAACAGGACCAGTCCCAAGACAGACTTCTGAGGGACACCACTCATCACTGGCTTCCACCTGGACATAGAGCCATTGACCATCACCCTCTGGGTGCAGCCTTCAAGCCAATTCCTTATCCAGTCTTCAGTCTTCCCAGTCTATCCAGTCGTCCCTTATCCACTGAATGGTCCATCATTCAAATCCACACCTCTCCAATTTGGAGACCAGGATATCATGTGGGACCGTGTTAAAGGCCTTGCAGAAGTTCAGGTAGATGACATCAGTCAGTCTTCCCTTGTCAACTGATGCAGTCGCTCCATCATGGAAGGCCACCAGACTGGTCAGGCAGAATTTTCCCTTGGTGAAACCATGCTGGCTGTCTTGGATCACCTCTTTGTCTTACATGTGCCTTGACATTGCTTACAGGAGGATCTGTTCCATGATCTTTCCAGGTACAGAGATGAGGCTCACTGGTCTGTAGTTCCCTGGCTCCTCTTTTCTATCCTTTTTTAAAACGGCAGTGATGTTTCACTTTGTCCAGTCACCAGGGACTTCACGTGACTGTCATGACCCTTCAGATATGATGGAGAGAGGCTTGGTAGCCAGTTTCCTCAGGACCCTGGGATGCATGTCATTGGGCCCCATAGACTTGTACTTGTTCAGTTTCATCTGGTGGTCTCAAACCTGTTTACAGTGGGAGGGCTTTGCTCCCCCAGCCCTCATCTGCAGGTTCAGGGAAATGAGAGACATGGGAAGCCTGACTGGCACTGAAGACTGAGGCAAAGATGTTGTTGAGTACCTCAGCCTTCTGGTAACTGTTTTTACCAGTTCACCCTTCTCATTTATCAGAGGGGGTACATTCTCCCTGGTCTTTCTTTTCTGGCCAATGTACCTCTAGAATCCCTTCTTGTTATTCTTTGCATCTCTTGCCAAGCTCAGTTCCATCCATGCCTTAGCTTTCCTGATCCCATCCCTGCACATCCAGGTAGCTTCCTTGTATTCTTCCCAGGCCACAGATCCCTGCTTCTGCTGTCTGTGCATTTCCTTCTTGTGCCTCAGTTTGACCAGCAGGTTCTTGCACAGCCATCCTGGGTTTCTGCCATCCATGCTCTCTTTATTACACAGGGGTATGGAGAGTTCTTGTCGTGCTCTAAGGAAAACATCCTTAAAGAGTTGCCATCTCTGTTCAGCTCCTTTGTCCCTAAGGACAGTGTTCTAGGAATCTCATTCACTACGTGTTTAAATAGCTGGAATTTTGCTCTTTGGCAGTTCAGGGTCCCGACTTTACTCATTGCCGAGCCGATATTCCTTGAGATCACAAACTCAACCAGGGCATGGTCACTGCAGGCCAGACTGCCTCTAATCTTAACCTCTTTAATGAGTTCTTCTGCACTGGCAAGCACCAGGTCCAGAAATGTTTCTCCTCTGTTTGGTTTCCCTCTTTCTTTTTCTTCTCTCTGGAACTTATCCTCAATACACTCTAGGAATCTCCTGGATTGCTTACAGCCTGCTGTGTAGCTTTTCCAGCAGGTATCTGGGTGGTTGAAATCTCCCATCAGGAGGAGAGCATGCAAGCATGATGCTTCTTGTAGTTGAATCAAGAAGGCCTCATCAATAGGCTCTCCTTGATCAGGTGGCCTTTAGTACACCCCAACCACAAGTTGTCCTTTATTGGTCTGGACCTTAATTTTTACCCATAAGCTCTTAACTTGTCCATGGCTATTTCTCAGAGGCATCAAGAGAGCAGGCTAATAGTCAGAACCACAGCTCTCCTGAACACTCATCCCAAAGTACGTAAGGGATATAGAACCTTCCCCCTCTTCCACCTGTTCTGCAAACTTGGTTGTCACCCTGTAAAGCACAGTCATGTTTTACTTCCATTTCCTAAAGATATTTAAATGGCATACCATGAAAAGAAAAATTGATAAGGATGCAAAAGTTGCTCTGCATAAATCAGATGGGTCAACACTGGTGTGGCATACGTATGTCCACATGCCTCCGACATGCCTATTGGAAGAATTGCATTCACCTGCTGGGCAGCAGAAATGAGCATGCTCTTGGTAAGCATTGGTTCAATTAGAGTTCCTGTCCAAGACTCCTAACCCCTCTGCTAGTACTGCATAATGACCTAGATGTATTATGGAAGATGATTGCATTTAGAAGCACCCAATTCAGAAAGTCACTGCTAAGAACAAATTATCTGGCCAAATAATGTCAAATCCTATCTTACTGTGAAATTACTTAATTATATCTATGTCACATTCTTTCCTTCTCGCAGTATGTCATAATTGTCAAACATGCTTTCCATCTCTCAGGACCAAGGCAGTCTCAAGGCACCTGAAAGGGCTCTATCTGAACATTTCAGTGTACTTGATCAGGTTGCTGCAACATGAGCTTTTGTCGATCCTTACACAACACTGGCCCATGCTCTAGGTCTCTGCAAGTCACAAAACTCTCCTAAATGGAAACTTTTATAATATTTTTTTATTGTGTATAAATTAAGAAAAAACATAGCAAAGAATAATCTATTTATTTTGTCTTTAGGGAAGCCTGCCAGAACTCAGAAGCGATTTCTTGTAAAAGATTACTCAATTAAGATAAAGCTATTCTTTACAAAGTATTACTTAAGTCTCAACACAATGCAAGGGAAAAGCTATTTAGGGGTTTAAGTAGATGTTTCTGATTATTTTTTTTTTCACAGTATGTCTTGTTTATCAATAATTATTCTGTATAGACATTTGTCATGATTAGTAATTATCAATCCAGTACTAAATGAACTAAAAAGAATGGTGCAGTCAATACAACCTGAATCTATGACATCTCTCTGTGGGCCTTTAATTCCAGAAAAGGTTGACTGGAGCAGAGTAGGAGCAAAGGCAAAGAAGACTGGAATTTAAATACTGAAAAGCAGAGGAATAAGAAGCACTAGAGCCTTGAGTCAGAGGAAGAATCATAAATGTCAGAATTATGGTGGTTCAATTAGGGTGAGAAGGAGTTATTCGGAGTAATGATGAATGAAATTGGTGAGGGAGCCAGGGAGAGAAAAAAAGGCACAAGGAAATGGAGTACAGATTACTTTTATGCTTGTGAGGAGCTCACAAGTAAACAAAGTAAACAATGACCTTCTGAAGGCAAATACTTACAGCTGAAGATTTTTGATTGAACAGGTCTGTTTCCGTTTTTTCATCTAATTTTCAAAATTTCTAACATGCAGTAGGAAATCGGTTGTTCAAAATGTCTGTCCTTGGATGACATGACATCTGTCTGCCCTCTGATCTGCTTCTGGGGTCAGATGTAATCCAAGGAAATCTGCACCACCAAAGGCACCCCCAGTCTACACAAAGGAAGAAGATATGAGGGTGTTACCATTTGTTTTCTGCTAGTGATATATAAGCATACACCAGGGAGGATGCAGAGTGAGCTTTCTGCTCTTACACAGTGCTTCTACAAGACCAGGTAAATCTCCCAGTTCTATATGTTGACCTTTTTTGCTCTTCTAGTTTGAACTGCTTTTGAATCACAAATGTAGTTAACCTCAGCTTTTATGCTACTTCATTCATGGTGTTTGTTTCCTTCATAAATCATGTCTAGATACAGTAGGTTGGGAGGCATTCTGCTAGGAAAAAAAAAAAAAGATAGAAATTAAAGTAGTCTTCCCTGCTCTGAATGAGTAACACTTCTTCCCAGTTTTCTTGAAAATGAAATTCTGTTCTCTCTCAAATTACTCAGAACTAGCCACATCCTTTCAGGAGTGTGTGAGGACATAATGGCGCAAGACATGTTGCTGTCTTCCAAGTGTGACAGGGTATACCTGCACAGGGTGTTGCAACCCCTGATCCAAATTTAAGCTGGTTGTCTACCTCAAATACATGCAGAGATTATGGCAATGAATCCAAGCATGCATTAAGCCTAATCAAATGTCTCATCCCTGTAAATTGTGTATTTCCCAGAATCAATCAAATAGGTTTACTAGATATGCAAATATGTGATTACCCTTTCTTTATACAAAAAAAAATACAGCACTCTGAAAATTTGAAAGTGGAAGACCTGATAGATAATCCAATCTTGAAGAATATAAACAAATAGCAACTACATTAATCCCAACAACTGTCAAATTTAAGTTAGAAGTCAGAGTATTCACTACTACTATCTGCATATGGCCATGATGAAAAACTGTCATATCCTGTCTGAAGTGAGTTAAGAAACAGCCAGGAGTACAACCTCTTCAGTCTCATGTCTATCAAAACAGTATCAGGAAATCTTAACATGTAATTTTTTCCATGTATCAAAATTAACAAATTAGTAAATAAAGCCCCAAGTTCATACCATACCTGTTGAATGATATCTTTATTACTGTTGAGGATTAATATCATGAGCACGGGCCAAGAATGCAAATATGCTGTGTGAAAGAATTTAGGAGTACAGCTGAAGAGTCAAGAGATTGTTCAGCAAAAACACTGATATGTTGCCTTCTCAAAAATTTGAAGAAAGGCGGCAAAAGGAGAAGAAAAGGAGTCACATTAGCATTGATTTAAGTTTTGCGTTCATATTAAAAGGTATTTTTGTTGTTGTTGTTGTTGTCTTTTTTCAGTTCTGCCCTGTTCCTCCCCCGCAGGCCAGATGACATCCTAATATGAATGAGTAAGCTAACCTCCACCCTTTCTCTCCTGCAATAAAGACCTTTTCCATTTCTGTGCTAAATGTACATTTATACAGCCATCTAAAGAAATGGATCTTACTCTCTTTTCTGTATACATCAAAAGTCATACTCCATACATCAGCACAGAAAAAGCACTTTAAAAAAATGTTGCAATACCTCCAAGAAAAGAAATATTATTGATGCAGCTGAAGTACTTCAATGTTACATTTTTTTAACCTCAGAATTGATGTGACTTATTGCTTCTAAATCTTCTCTGCTTCATTGGCTTTGTGACATGGAAGCATTATGACCTTGCCTTGTCCTTGCAGAGCACTATGGCAATGGCAGTGACCATGGTGAGACATGGCAAACTGGACAGTGCAGACAAGAATGGGGTGTGATGCCTCCTGTCATGCATCAACAGTGGACAAGACAACAGTACCTGAAACTGATGGACAAATGTACCATGGTACCATCATGGTCAGATGAGATTGGTGATCACTGGTAGCATCTTGCTGGAAACATCCTCAGTGCCAGTCTGAATGGTGGGACATGGTTATGTGTGTGTCCAACACTGCCAGCATGGAGCCGAGCTGCTGCCACAAGCCAGCGACAGACTGGCAGGACCAAGCATGCTGCCTCCAGACACAATGTCCTGTCATGGCAGAAACCCGAAGGTGGAGAAGCAGGACTGGTGAGCGTCCCAACCACTCTCTAGTCCTATAGGTTCAAAATTCATATCTGAGACTCTGTAATAAACAGATTATAATATTTTCACTGACTAGCAAAATCTCCCAAAACCCAGCAGTGAAATAACCCCAAAATATTAACTGCTACAAACTGAGTCACTGGGGTTAGTCTGGTGTCTTTGTACAGTGTTGATGAAAAACTTTAGAACGTATTTAAAGCCTTAGTACATGTTTTATTCCACCAGTCAAAGTCTATTATTTTCATAAAGCTGTTCTTTAGGCCACCAACACACTGTGGGAAAGCTTAGAAAACTCTGACATAACATAACATACCTTGGGACTATATTTCTTTTAAAATCTTTACTAGCATTAGCAAAACACTGTATAAAGTTATCTGTGTACATCCAACAATTTCTTTCCATTGCAGGACAAAAAAAGAAAAAAAAGAAAAAAAAAAGAAAAAGATGAGGAGGTGATGTGGGTTGGATTAAGAAAGACTGCAAATGATGAAAGATTGTGTGGCAACTGGGGACAAAGCTGGCTTCCTTAGATTTTTATTTCCAGAATGTATTTCTCAAAACAAGCAAGAGGTGTAGCATTCCTGCACACTTTGGGAAAGTTTTTAATTTCGTTGTTGTTGTTGTTGTTTGTTTGTTTGTTTTCACAGATGAGGGGAAGAGGTACTTGGGCAAGCTAAATGTCTCTTAAACACAATTCCACTATAACTGTTTTTCCACTCCATTGTTTCCTAGCAGAAACAAAAGGAAAACAAAAACAAACAAACAACAACAACAACAAAAAAAACAGGCATAGCTTTGACTTGTTCGTCTCTGTACCATATTGAAGGACAAAGTGTTTGACATTAAAAGAGTAAAGATTTTAAGATTTAAAGACATTAAAAGAGTTAAAAGAGTACTGCACACTCATGGTGATATTTCATGGTGCA